>NW_020223336.1:351234-384152 GCF_003070985.1 Temnothorax curvispinosus | reverse complement strand
CGTGTGTGTGTGTGCGTGTGGTGTACAGTGTGCACGCCGCGCGGTTTCACGACGCGCGACCGTAGACCGTAGAACGAATCGTCCGTTTTGAATAAGCACAATATAAACTTCGACACGGTGTACTATTTCCTAGGAAACGCGAGGACCAGTCTATCCGCGTTACGCTTCTTCAACGACGATAATTACCGCACTCGGAACAAAGGCTCGTCCCTCGCACGTCACTAACACGACACGTTTCTCGCGCTAAGTAGATGCGACCGTGAATTAGTCAGACTCACGTCCGACTCAGAAAATCGATGCCTTTTGTGCGCAATCTGTCCATTATAGCGTTGCTTCTCACCTCTCGAGAGTGTAAAATTTAATCTGTTAAAAATGTAGTAATTAAATTATTATTATTAAAATAACATACATATATTAAAGTTACTAAATTATTAGAATTTTCCTCCGTATTGTGTCTAGTAATAAAAAAAAAAAACAAGTTCTTTTCCAAGAAGGATATTCATGTAAATTTTCAAACGACTATAGACGTATTTCCTACAAGACTATTCTAAATAATTCTAAATCTGTGCAGGTCTCGAAAATACTTGCGCCGACGAACCTTACCTGGATACGTTCGGGTTAACAAGCTGTATTAGCTCCGGGATTCGCAGGTGTTCTCCTCTGTTACGAATCGAATGTAACGCGATCGTGCGGAAGAGCCGTTTCGCCGTTTTAACGATCGACTGAAATTATAGCGAGCGCGGAAGCGGAACGTTTGCGATCATCGATCTACGAAATCGGACAAAGTTGCGCACGTGTACACTGTGCTCGGTTCAAGTATCGCACAACGTGCAATTATTTTTTCGGTTGTTATATAAAAACGCGAGACGGCGCGTCAGACACGAAATTATATTGTTTAAAATAATCGTTCATCTATTAATTAAAACTTTTTATCCTACAATGATCTGAAAGTAGTTCGTTTCTCGTATACCTATAGACGTTCCAGATTACAAGGCAAGATAATCGCGAAAAAGTACTATGAATAAATAATTTTTGCAACTCACTCAGGTCGTCAGCAGCAACTATTTTAGATCGAGCGAATTCTGTCCGAGCCATTATTCAATCCCCTTAACAGTCAATGAAATAATTGGCGCTAAATAATTGCTTAAAACAGATGCTGTGACAGTTGCCCTGGGACCCTCTCTCTGTACCGATCGGCCAGTTCAGTGGAACGGTTCAAAGAAGATTGAGGATAATTGATGACGACCACGTCTGATTTTAATCGGTGTCCCCGCACAATTTACTTCTTCTTTTTTTTAGAAAATTGACGTCAATCGCGGGCGTTTTCGTCAGAGGATACCATCTATACCGATGCGTCGCCGGCGCTGGAAATCGCTTCGTAAGTCTCTCCCATATTTTTACCTTCTCATAAACGAGAAGCGTAGATGTTTTTACAGACGCAATAAAGCGCTATTTCGAGACGACACATCCCTCAGGTGAGTCCCGCAGAAATCGGTTATTCCAGAAGTTCTCCCTTGAGTTGATTCTCGTTGCGCCCTATAGTTTGCCCTGCTCGTCGTTTTGCGAAACAAACCCGTATTTCGAAATACATATTTTTTTTTTTTAGAATTTCGAAAATTCTATTTACTTGCAAATGCGTCGCATAATTTTCAGGGATCGACATAGAACGTCGACCCGCCTTTCTTGGCAGGCTGCAGCTACGAGCTACGTTTTCCATGTACCTTCCCAAAGCTTCCACTATCGCGCGGAGAGAACTTCTATCGATTACAATATAACATATTACTTTAAGTTTCTCTTATGTAATATTCGTGCCAACGTTGCAATTTTTCCTAAAGCTAATAATATCCGCGGCGGCAAACTATAATCGAGTTTTTGAAATGCATCGAATATGTGTTATACGGCGCTTTCCCTCATTCTCCAATATTTTATCCTACGAGGAAAAATAACGTTATTTTGAATGTTATTATTAATGTTTTGACATAATATAATTTATTCAGGAAAATTTGCTTCTCTTTATTTAAAACCAAGTATTTTTATATGTCTTCAAATATAGCTTCAAATAACGGCATTGACAAATATTTGGTAAATCTGACGTAGCGAGATATTCAAATTTATCATACAAAAAAACGCGTCGTGAAAGAAACGCAAAAGAAAACATAAAAAAGTTAATAACCTTTCTCACACACATATAAACGTGTTATACTAAAGCCGAGAATATTTGATACTTGCTCCAATTTATAACGTGAAAGTTCTTTCTCGGAAAAATTTTTCTCAGAAAGTAATTTTCTTTTTTCGCGACACGTGTCTTCGATGTGATGGGTTCTCGGAATCCGACGAATATATGTAAAGGACACCCCGGGAATATTAATCGCGCGCTTATTACGTGGGAACTCATTCTTCGCGCACCCACGCCGCGGCGTGTACGCACTCACTCTCTTGTCGTAGGTCGCACTCGAGACGGTCTTTCCACATCCCGGGCGGATATCCTTCGAAATCTTCATGGTCGGTCGGAATCGATAGCACCGTCAAGGCAAGGTCGGCAAGGAGAGAGCGGCTTCCTCGTCGTCGCTGTCGTCACGAGCGAAAGACGTTCGCGACGAGCAAGTCCGGCGAACGTAATGCTCGTCGACACCACGCGAGGAACTTGAATCTCGCTTCGACAGATCTGTCTTTTCCTCTCTCTTCTTCCTCTCCGACGGGTCTTGTACCGCCTACGCATCTCCGCTTGTCGTAGGTCGGATTCGGCTTGATTTCGCGCTCGCACGCGAGCGACCTCGGCGAATCAATAGGATGACGATGTTGCGGCAGAATCCGTCGATTTTTGACGCTCCACGAAGTTTCACGCGGAAGCAGCGTGAAGCCAGACAGACCGAAAAAGAGAAAGAAAGAGAGAGAAAGATTTGTCCTACTTTTATGTCTATTTCCTCCGAGACTCCTGCTATGGATACCGCTGGACGTTCTGAGAGGATCGACATGGAAAGTTGACACGTGAAATGTACGTATAGATCGGTCAATTTCTTATTCATATTTTCAATTACAGTAATACCTCTCACGTCAATATCCGGTCAAGAAGTTGTTGCAACTTCTAAAAATATCTAGCCGCAAAGAAGGAAAAATTGATGAAAACGAAATATTCATATTTCTAATTATAACACCTTTCTCATCAATATCGTGCCGATAGAGGCAAGAAGTTTTGAAAATGTTTAGCCAAGAGAAAGGGAAAATTGATGAGAATCTCGCTGCAGAATGGAAGAACAGCGAGGAATTTCAATAGGATTTCTCAGACCAAGTTCGTTGGCTGCCTGTTCGGTTCAATTACACTCCGAGTAAAATCCAGGAAAAGAAGGCACTGCATATGTTCAAGAGCGCGTGCTCAACGTCCATACAACAGTTCCGCCTTTCATCATTGATTATGCAATTGAGAAACCGCAGTGGTTATCCGTTTCTTTTTCATCGCGTTATCCAATAATGAGCTTGTCTGACAAACCGCTTTTGTTCGCCATGGAACTCAACTTTTATTCTCGTATAGAGACCGCGACAGAGCTACCAAGCTTCTAGCCCGAACGGGAACGTAACGTTTTTGACCGACGAGAGAAATTTCTCGCGACCGTGTGTCAAAGACAGTTAGTGACAAATAACAGTAATTATATAAGAAGGAACCGGTAGTGAAGTAACAGTAAAAAGTGAAAGAGAATTGGGAACCCGATTTTTTTTCTTCGCGCTTCTATTTTGACGTCACAACGAAATGGCACACACAAACGCAGGAAGTAGTTATGCCAATCGTAAAACTGTGATGCAAAACGATAGTGTAAACCGTCGTTGCAGTCAATATTTACACGATAAGATATTAATTATTGTACCAGCGAGACCACGGTGTCTTCGCGTGATTTCTAATTTCGCTGACGCGGAAATTTCGCAGATGTATATTTCTTTCTTCGAGCAGCGCGTCGCAAATTTTCATCGTTTAATATTGACAATCCTCTTCGCTGCAAAGTCGCTCGCAGCATCGTGTATCGCGTGCACTTTCTTGCACTAGGTGACCCGTTGTTATGTCAGCAATGACGCACACACATAAAATACGATCTTATCTCCTCCGGTATTAGCGGCTGATATTGAACTTAAGATTACGGTCGCTATTTTCGTTTCGGCGCGTGCAATTTACGTCGTCTTACGCAAATGAGGACTCGCGCACGCACGCATGCATTTACCATACTAGGAATAGTATTACCCATTCCTTATTACGGTCATCTCAAAGTCATTTCAAAATAGACCTTTCTGCAACCGAATTTTTATGAAAGGATAAATTATACACGCAAGAAAAAAAGAAAATAAATGTCAAATCAAAACTTATATACTCGTATATACGCAACAATCTATATAATTTATTTATGAGAATTTCAACTTTTTATTTCAACTTTTTTTTGGTTAAGCTATATAAAATAACTTCATTCAAGCTAGTTTTCTTCGTTTAACGCAATATAATCTCATTTCGAGATTTTCACGTTAAGATTAAAGGTATTTTCAAATCAAGAATATTTTTTTTTTCCCGTGCATGGCGTTACAGCATAATTACACACGCTCGAATTATCGTCGAGTAACGTACTGCTCTAAAGCAAAGAGTCCTTTGTGGGAAAGAACGGTCAAAAGTTAGGTACCCTGTATACGTGTCCCGTTTTAAATACGAGAGATATAAAAAGATGCAGGCCGAGATGAACGAACATGTAAATGTGACTTTTGTGCGCGATTTCGTATATATATGTCGAGACGAGTCGTGCGAGTGAGATCCCGTGTAAAATACGTAGTTAATTTAACGGTGTATTTTGTAATTTAACTCGGTGTGCGTACCCTCGATTTCACCGTTCGTGACGAACGTCATCGGACATCTCGTATCGACGTGGACGTATCGTCTGCGTAAATGCGTTCGGAGTACGTCACGATGAAAACTACCGAAGTACGCGGAGCACAGATAGTACACGCCGAAAGCCCATTGACGGGAAAGCAGATAGAAATCGCGGAAACGCCGCATGACGTCCGCATAAAATTTCCAGGATAATTAAATCGTCGAATTGAAGAAAGAACTGAGTCAGTTTTTTGAGATAGTATATGAGTAATGTATAATTGAAGTGACTAATACGAATTTGTATATGTGCATTGATAAGAATTCTTAATAAGAAACTGCGCTAATAAGCAAGCGCGGGTTTTTACAAATTTTTTAGAAGCGAAGACATATCATTTCTTAATGATAATTCTGTTATTAGAAGATAAATGTAAATGTACCTATAAGAAAACAAATATATCTTCTTATACATTGCAAACAACTAGAAATATCGATGACAGCTGCTTTCACAAAATTATGCAGAATGAAGGCAATATCTCTTAGTTGTAATATTTGCATATACTCACAAGCAATTCCGTATCTCTTCGAAACTTTCTTATTTTTTAATCATTCGCGGTTTCTCGCGATAAAAGCAGAAATGTATATACGGGGCATGGGCTTCAGGTTGCGGGCAACTGTAAGGAACTTACCGCAGGTTAATTAATGCGTAACTGTACTTGTCAGAAACGATCGAGTTCTCTTAATCTCTAATCCGCTTTAATAAGCACGCCCGTCATGAGTAAACGACTTATTATTATGTAATAATCGCGACCGTGAACGCGCTCGCTTTCTATTCGCCGCACGTTTTTATGAGGGTAATTTCGACTGAATATATCGCACGCCGAGGTCGCGAGCCATTATATTTTTAATTTAACAGGCTCGCACTCTCCAACCTTTAGCTGCACTCGCGCACCGGCGCATGTCAGACTCTGTATTTTGATATATATTTCTCACATTCTCTCCTCATTTCTGCCTTCCTATATTTTCATATTAACACGTACATTTACTTTGATTTATGTACAATTACTTATTTTTACACTCGATTTTTTTCTCCAGAAACTATATTGAGCTATCAAGGACATCATCTCCTATCTGTAATACGATTATTACAGATAGAAACTGGAGTTCTCTGAGTAACTTACTTAAGTAACTTACCAAGAATATCGTCTCGATAAGAAATCATAATTATTAAGAAACTTCGAATTTTTCTTAATCAAAAGATTCTTTTATAATCGCTCGGAACGTAAAGCAGAAATAGAAACAAAAAAATATACGGTTGATAAAATTATACTTTTATTTTTAAAATGCCGATATATTAAAGTATATAAACATAAAAACGTGAAATGGTTGTCATACCGATGGTTACAGGAATCAGAATGAGAGGAAAGGGAAGTTTGATTTATAATTGTTCTTTGTATTGAAAGCAGATTTATCGTCATTATCACACATATCAACCTGGATTTATTTTCTATTTGCATTTTTTAAAGCTAAATCTTTCGATTTTAATTTATGTTCCAATTTGCAGAAAAAAAAACCCATTTAATAGTAAATGACATGATATAATCATATAACGTCTGCTTTATTGCCGAAAAGACTGCCTCCTTCCCTTCCTCTCTCTCTTCAGCTTTTGAATCCGCGCGTTAGATCACACCTTTAATCATACGATTTTAGAACTGTCCCATTTGCAAAATAACAAACGAAATTCACTCGCGCACATCGCGGGGCTATTTCCGCCGTGGGGAAACGTGCGACCGCCGTAAAGTTCGCGGCAGTAATTTCGTGAATCATCGCTTCGGACGACAGAGCCGAGGAGACACCGACGTCGTGCCGTGCCGACGGCATTATCGCATTACAAACACTCGGCAGGCCGATTACGATTTTCGCCGCACGTTGCCACCGCGTGGCCCGACGCCCGTGCCCGCGATTCGTTCGCGCGGCGAGTCGAGCACATCGCCACGGCACACGAACACCCCGTTCGTTGAATAAATAACCAGCCTCGAGTAGCGCGATCATGATGTTCAATTAGTGCGGCTTGTCGCGAAAAAAGCCTGAACGTGGCGAAACGGGCTTTTTTAAAGAGCGAACTGCTCGGGACGTGCCGGGAACGAAGCGCGAATAAACGAGCGGGGCGGTTCACCAAAATTTCCGTTCCTCGCTTCTGTCGCGTATCGAGATTAACGGCGGATCGACAAGACGCAAATAGCAATTTTCATTAAACGATACAATATTAGATTAATTGACGCGGCATTGACCTCAGAGCCCCCGTTTTTTTCACCGTGGAAGACTTAATTTCCTGTTTGCGGTAGTTAACGCATCCTTAAATTTCCAAGGTCCGTACCAAGAGCACGCATACGTTTAATATTCGCATAAGCGAATATTATCGCTCTTGACATGTCGGAATTATCCTTCGAACAGTACCTATATCAAAAAATAATTATATCGAAAGAGAAATAAAAATTTTGAATTTTCCTTGTAGCTAAAGATTTCGCTTCTTTCAAAGTGTAACATTATAATTTTACGCTCGTTTGGATTTTCGTAGTCCGAGAGAAGCACGTGCAGCACGAGTCTTCATATATAAACGCGATTTGGATTTTTTGCCTCGACGTAGGATCGTATTACGTTGCGTGAGGATATTTCACGTATTGCAACGGAAGTACTGATTCTTGAAGAGAAATAGAGAAAAATGCTATCACTCGTATAGCTGCAGCTCGATATGCGTGGCCCCCACTTCCTTTCTGTACGGTCCTGCTTGACGTCATCGAATGACGTCAATCCCGGACCCCACCAGACTCCTCGGCCACCTCTTTTGAAGCGCGCTTTATCGCGCCGACGTAAGAAGCATCGCCGCCGTCGCTGCCGCCGTCACCTCAGCCCTCGAAAATTCCTACGACACCCAATACGGTCGAACGAGTGATAAAGCGAGAGCGGGAGAGAGAGAGAGAGCGCAAACGAGAGAGAGAGAGAGAGAATGAGAGTGCCTCTCCTCGCGAAATCGCGAAAACGCTTTCGTACGCGCCCGCACGCGTCTCACTCCGCCGAGATTCGACGATTTTTTTGTGGCCGTTTTATCTAAATTTATCATAGCTTCGAAATTAAATCGGCTGACGCGGTCGGTTACACGCTAGATAAAAGCGATCGCGCGAATCGGCGAGACACAATTATGCATTGTCAATTCAGAAGAGATACAGGACGCGCCGGTTAATCTCTCGCGCGTCAATACTCTTCACGCTTTCATCTGTCTGAGATACTGAAATGTATATAAAAAAAGAACGTAATGTGTTGGTGATAAAAATAATATGCGGTGCTGGGGAGGCTGAGTAAAGCACCGCGTGCTTTAATTGATGAGGTACATCAAGCGCGCACCGTTGTCGCGCTAAGTAATTAACATCTCGCTCTAATGGCGAAATCCGCGGTCGAAGCCACCAACCTCTCTAGGCGAGTCGACGTTGCGATCTCGCATGGAAGAGGACGTAAAAATATAACGCATTCAAAATTTACCCGAAAAAAAATTCACATTTTTTTCTTTGACGATACAGGTAGACGCGCGCTCAACGCTCATCGATTATTTCTGAGATTGCTCGCTGAAATTGCGAGACCGTGGATTAATCAGAGCTTCGTTAATAATGCAAAATCCATCGCGAGACACGAATGTTCGTACTCGACACGTCGCTACAACGACACTCGCCGGGTATGATTTTAATTCGCCGGCCGCGTCAAGCTTAATCGCGTTACGTCGCGATGATTCTGGGCGGTGATTATGCAAATCCGCGGCGAATCGTTGTTTTAATCGGCCCAGCGACTTGTCACTAACGTGCCGTTAATCAACCACTCACGTTCGTAATTGTAATGAATTGTCAATAATATTATAACGTTGCATCGCGAGCAACATTGTTACCTGTTGATTTCGAATATATACGGCAACGAAACTTTCTTATCGTTATTGTCGATTAAAATATTTCGAGTTAGACTTTTAATCTTTTTTTTTTTTTTTTTTTTTTTAATCAATTCTCAATTTTACATCGAATTGAATATTATCGAACACAGTGACGGTTTTTAATCTTCAACAATCGCGTTTTGCTGATTTTCAGGAAAGAAAGGTCACCTCGCTGCCCACGAAGTCCATCTTTTTCATCCGATTTCATCTTAGGTAAACGTAATTATATGTCTGACGCACGAAAACCTCGGACCACGCGAAAAGTGCGTGCTTATCGTAGAAATATTTGCGAGGGAAAAAAAGGGTCCGCGAAGTTCTTTTTTTATCGCTTTTTACGCTTCTCGGAATTGCTACCACACGCGCGCCTTCTCTTGACGAATTATTACACATTAGTTAACTGATAAAGGGTATATATTCGAGGCTTTTTTATTTCTTCACGCTGTATCGATCTGTTAAGCACGCACGTGATACTAATCGTTATGTCAGCGAAAGAGGAAAGCCGCGCCACGTGATACGCGCAGCAACAAGGAATATTTGTTAAAAGGAGTTAATAATAGACGCGCGCGCGTACTTTTCGAAATGTTAGAAACAAATCGTGCTCAATTTATACAACGGTCGGTGCGAGCGTGCGATACGTTTTTTAATCTCGAATCTGTACGTATCCGTCGTGGCGTAATGAATTTAACCTCATACATTTTTCACGAAATTAAAGGTAATTGCTGCCACTGTTACGTAATTTAAAAAAATCACGCAACAATGCACACAAGCGTGTAGACTTATTAATCGATATTTTTTTCGATAACGCTTTAATATATACTATATCGCTTGTAATAATCACTGGGTAACGCGACTTAAATTATGCAATTTTTTTCATTTTTATTTCTGGACTGTAGACTGTATTGCATATTTATGTAGGAAGGCACGTCAAATGCAAAACCGAGAGAAACGACGTTGATGTTAAATAGTTATTCTCCATTTTTTGTGAAAAACAGATTAATTCTTCTGATTATCCGGAATACATATTTAGATATAGTCGAATATAATTAATAGTCTAGAAACTAGAATATAAATAACTGTTTACGCAAGTGCAAGATATGGGTAGCAGGGCCGTAGCCCGGAATTAATCTTATAGGAAACGAGATTTTCCGTTGCTAATATATATAATAAGGAAAACTATATATAAAATCATGCATTTACTTTTAAATTCCTCGCACAATTTCCAAGAATCGCCGATCGCTGTACAATTTCATAACTGCGCGTTTCAAATATCTTCCTAAGCAGGCGAATGGAATTCAAATACTTACAAGATTGACTACAATACTGGATCGAGAATATAAAGTTTCGTTATCTCTGGCTTCGGCATTTCTCTCGAGCTCTTTAAATTTTCCATCGTCCATAATTTGATAGCTATCGGTGGCCTATTTTTTAAGTTAAGTTAAGAAACAAATCAACTTCAATTTTCCCCAAGAATCCGTATAGAGAAGGAAGTTCAACTGGAAACTGGGGTATTCCGTACACGCGCATACACGTAACTTTACCCATTTGTTTCACCTCTTATTTACGCGCACCAACAATACAGCGCAAAATTACAGATCCCCCGGGAAACGAATGCATCTTCGTAACTTTCGCTTTCTTTCCCTTTATTCCCGCGAGAGAAGACGTGCGGAACGCGTCTATGTACTAAAAAAGACGAGAAACGTCAATTACTGGTACCGCCAAAGATATAACTCTCCTCTACCTTCCTCCCTTTTTCTCTACATCCATTTAGCGTTTAATTTAATGATTCTCACGTTACGTTCACGTGGAACACGTTCGTTGTGGTTGTGTCAAAATGATATCGTATGGGCGTCTCTGACGTGCGTCGCGAAAATTTTGGCTCGGGTATATATATCGGGGCACAGAAGACTGCAGAAGACGAAGATTCGCAAATGCGCAGAGTTCGCGTCTCGCGAATCATGTCGGAGGCGTGAATATTAGATGCGTTCGATACGGTATATAACGGGTCGTATCACGCTGCGATGTATGACATTACAGCGATATCACGTGAGGGCGCCTTCGTGAACAGATGCGATCTCGAGAACCTCCGACATGCACGACGTTCGATCCGCTCGCGAGCCTCTATTAAGGGGATTGTATGTATGTACGTACGAGAGCCGGGGTGACTGAGGCGAAACCTTTTTGTTCCTCTCCGGCACATTGTGCGAAAAGGTTTCCCAACCGTGCCTTGCTCGACGTTCACATGTAACACTGTAATGTAATCAGAAAGCGCACCAAAATGCATTTTTTTTTCATCGTAGCTTCTTTGATTATCGAAGCTGCAATTTGTGGTTGATATTGGTCGTAAGATTATTTTTATTTGTTTCCTTATTTCTCGATAACAGGATGGTAATAAAACGTTGGTAATAAAATTACGTCGTTAAAAATAATAATATCTCCTGCGTTATCAATGTAATTACACTGTTCTAATTAAATTAAAAGAAATCGTAATTAAATGAAATTATTACACTTGTTAAAAATTCTTGTAAATAACTATTACTACAAGTATTACAAATAACTGATGATTCAAGATTCAAGATATGGATTATTCAAAGTATTAATGATACGTTATTTCAGGGGAACGCTCTTCAATTATATATACTCTTATTTAACGTTCTCAAGGCTGCGTTTATGCAGGTGATCGCAAAAAAAAAAGTCGGAAGAATCCGACACGCGTTCTCTTATCCGAACAGCAGATCGTGAACAGCAGATCGTGACGTGACGATTTATTTTTAATCCGTTCGCATGTAAGACACGCGTGCAATACGCCACAGTTGCACAAGCAGATCGTCATGTGCATGCTAGAGTGACGTTTTTGCATCACTAACATTCCCGTGGAGTAGTGCCAGTTGAAATGAGACAAAGCGAAGAGTAATGACAACTCGAGAAACGATTGTTTTCATCTAGGAATAGACTGAAATGTGGAAAGAGAAATGGACTCGCTAACGCGGAAGACACAGTTTCGCGAAAGATAGTGAAAATAAAAATAATTATATCCAATTATGATTAATTATCTCTTGTAAGGGAGCCAAAATATTTTAATCAAAAACCGTACTAAATTACAACCGTTTGAAGTAACGTAATAAATGTTCTTATTTATCGCAATGATATACGACTCACAAGTTTTTAGTGTACGTATTGCATTTACTTAAGTTTGCTTACATGAGTCTTAAGTTCTAGCGATCGAGATTCGAGTTATCTATGCAAATACTTTGAAAGCGCTGACAGTCGATTTCTCATGTATTATAATTATATGATTCATCATATCGTTCGGTTTCATGATTTCCCTTTGTGTCCATGCATCAAATGAAGTATCGGGAACAAGCACAATTATGACACATAAAGACAATTTAAAAAAAAAATCGCAGAATTAACGTGCGTAATTTTGTTAGAAGACGGTGGTATTTCTATAAATATTTCCGACTCTTTGTTTCTTTTTTCAGCCGTCACGTTGGTTAAATGACATCGCGCGCGTCAGTAAGTCACGTGGTCAGTAGAAAGTTAAATTATGATTCAGTTTTACAATATTTTGATCACGTCGATTTTTTTATACTGAATACGTCAGAATAAATAAAATTATAAATTTTTCATTTAATATTATTCAACTTAAAATTAA
Source organism: Temnothorax curvispinosus (assembly GCF_003070985.1). Classification (NCBI taxonomy): domain Eukaryota; kingdom Metazoa; phylum Arthropoda; class Insecta; order Hymenoptera; family Formicidae; genus Temnothorax; species Temnothorax curvispinosus. The sequence continues at coordinate 371,690 of NW_020223336.1, read as the reverse complement.
TATTTAACTGCTTCTTTTTTGAAGAAAACATGTTTATTCAAAATTAACTTGTCTGTTAGGACTGTTAGTATATATAATGTGGATGTAATAAATATTCAATTAAATATTTAATTAAATACTTTATAAAATTCATATTCTTTAAAAATGTATACTCGCCAAGTACTATCTAATAAATAGATATTCACATTATTAAATCGTAAAATTTTTTAAGACTCGAGGGAGATAAAGATGACAAAAATTTCATAATAATGTTTCGTTACAATCAAATGTCGGTGAAAAGTTTTGATCAACAATGTTATCTCGCCCTCAGAAAAATCCATTAAAATCAGCGTTTAATATATCGTCACGAAGAGCAAAACTAACAAGGAAATATCGCGCTAATTCGCCGTGTTTTCTTAAAGTTGTTTACCGAGTCTTCAGTGAAATGCAGATTGCAGCGATGTTTGGTATACGCTCTTAGTTTCTCGCAAAATTCCCCGCGTTGAAAGCGTTACAGCAAATACGAACGTTTTTGCCCGCGACTTTTGTCTCGAATCCACCGTTTTCTAAATTAAAGTAAATTCTCCTCACGCAGCTCTGGGAAATCTCGCGAGCCGCCGGCTCGCATCTTAATTTCGCGTATACGAGCTCGTCGTTAGTGCATCGTGCATGTCACGATGCCCCGTCCGTCGGTCGGTGAGCTGTAACGATTTTCTCACACGGTGAGAAGCGAGCGTTACGTCGCGTTAGGCTGACCAGAGGGTGGCATTTCCAATTACGAACAACGCTTTTAATTACTTAAGCTCTTACAAAAGACCTTTCGCTCGAATCGCCGTGCTCGCTCTATCGACCGAGAGCCTGGCGGAGTGAAATTTACGGCGAGATCACCGTAAACATATACACCCTCGCATCCAGAACGTGCGTAGAATTTATTGCTAGCGGAGCATGTGAAACTCGGAACGAATGCGAGTTCAACAATCGTTTTTGTTTAACAAGTGGACGAAATGCGCGATGATTCGAACACTGCTAGTGACATCTCGCAGAGTTAAATCCTACGCTTTATACAGCAAGTGTTTGCTGTAACAAATGTAATAGAAATAAATGTTTGCTAAATTTAAATTAATGTCAATGATGATTATATTATTAATATTATTATAATGCCACAGAGAGTATTTGACATACCTAATTTTAATTCGTGATAAAATTTTAACTGGACTTATATGTTATAATAAAATATCATTTGACACAACAAATTGTATTTCATTATTTTTTATACAAATTATGCAGAAGTTTACTCTTGCTCCTTTTTTCGTCACATTATTAAATCAAGTTGTAGGAAAAAAGAGATTATAAAATAATTGCAAATTATCATCAGAGAAGAATACTAATTCCCCGCTATCGGTAAATAATAACAGCAGACGGTAGCAACTGCCATAGTCTGTTACATTTTATAAGTTCCATTACATATCTTTTTTCGAGCTAAATTTATCCACTATAAAAAATTCATATTCCAGACAAATCAAAAGTGTAAATTATATTATACTATTTTTTCGAAATCATAAAGCTACCTTTTTTTCCATTAGGAAATATCGTAATCAAAATTAAAAAAAAAATTTAAATCAGCATGAATAGTAATTAAATCTCGCAAAAATGTAATTAAAAAAAGCTTTATAATACCTATATCAAGCCGTATAGATGTATACGCATATGTATTTGTGATTATGTTAAAATATAACGTTTACAAGTTACAAGTTTCCCTTTATATGTCACTCTTGTATCTTACATAGTATAATCCACAATTTATCTTTTAACTTAACGAACAATCCGTTTGAACTTTCGTTAGCATCTATCGAGGAGTCAGCTGTAATCACGATCGAGCGAAACCTCAGTCGCTGCAGCGAGGAGTTGTTATCAACCGAAAGCGGTTTATCCCACCGTGGATATCTACTTCTTCTCCTCTCGACAGGTATTATACCTTCGCGAGTACCTGCCGTACGTCGCCAGAGCGTGTTCGAAGATCAATATTATCCAGGATTGCCTCGATACCCGCGAGCCCTCGCTGAAACGTTATATTTAGATGGACCCTTCCCTCGTCATCGAGTGGCAATGTGCAGCTCGGTGAGGCTCGCTCAATTGCCGCTGTGGAAACCGATATTAACGTAGTTAGCGATGCTCCTTCACATGGAGCATCTTCAGAGCAGAAAGCGGCTTTATATACAATGCGAAATTGAATCCTGCCCGAGAACGATGCATCTCTCGCGACCTTATGCATCCATACCGCATATTCCGTCACACGGTGAAATCGATCTGATCCACGCATTTTATTTCAAGTGTTCAAAAATGAATCCTGTGAATTGAAAAATATCAGAATTTCCTTTTTCATTTCACAAAGAATGCATTTAAAACAAAATATAATTTGTTATTGTATAATATAACTTAGATATTAATTTTTTTGGACTAATCTGTTCCCTGCCGCATATTAACCTGTTGGCTGACGTGCGTAACACGTCGATTGCTATTTGTTTCAAATTTAAGGCTTGCGTGTATCTATAATACACGTTACATGTATTATATATTTTATATTTTTCCAATAGCTTCCACTGGGAATAAACGAACGCAGGCCTTGAATGACATGTTTAGCATGTCGTTTATTTTGCTGCGTGAAATATGCAATTTAGTCAGTAGGCGATAAATATTTCATATACAAACAAGTGCGTTTATTGCAAGCTCTTATCAGTTTTATATACATTGTACATACATATATGCACTAAACGCGATCTGTCTAAAATTTTTATAGAAATAATTTCAAGTAAATGTTTACTGCGAATTGGTTCGGATGATTTAGGTACGCGCGTCTGTGAATCAAATGCCAGCGCAAGAGATTAAATATTTGTTATTATTATTTGTAATAGTTATTATTATTTGTAATAGTTGTTATTATTATTTGTAATATTACCGCGAAAATACTTTCTATATGTAATACTATAAAATCTATTTGCCAACAGATACATTTCGATAGTTCAATTTCATTTGACGATAGGGATGTATAACGACCGTTTTTTCCCCAGTAAAATCTGATTCTTTTACATCAATTGATCGGTAATATAGACGGACAAGAGGTTGGATATTATATATATCACAAATGTGAAATTTTTATCTTTCACTATTCTGCAGTATTATTACACTCTCCGCCTACAGCGTTTCGTTTGTTTTTCACCGGCGTTTCCGCGCATCGCCGCAAATCCCCGCGCAAATTATAATCGTTGACGAGTCGACAGCACTTCAATATCGTTTGCGTTGCTACCGAATGATAAATTAATTCCACGACTCTAAGCGCGCAAACTGATGCTCCCAATTACGAGATAGAAGTGTGTAACCACGCGCTTATTAATTGCGACGTGCGTATGTGCAATATCGTTTGCGAATCGTCGAAAGCTATAACTCGTGCCCGATATTAAATATCGAAGGTACGTTTGCGTGATTTTGAATACGATATGAGGCGTGGAAACGCAAACGCGCGATATCGGCGTCCGGAAACGGCTCAATCGACTCCGACACACCGGGATTTACGGATATTTTTTTGTACTATCGTAGGCAATTCGTTCGTGTCCGCCACTTGTGTACGGTTCTAAGTGTTCTTAGCACAATTACACGCGTATCGCGATATATTGCAGGTTTCAGCTCTCACGGACGGCTATCATGTGCAAATTCTGGGAAAAGAGTAAACTGAATATCGGAAGCGTTTTCGATTTGGTATCCTGTTGTTTAACGTTACCATGGCTATCGAGTATCGCAATAACAAGAGTTATTTTCCGCCCGCTCGAGCCAGCCAGAAAAATGTGTCTGTAAAAGGGGTAGTGGGGGGGGGGGGGGGGAATTCATATTGAAGCTATCATCGAATCGTCCGACATACAATACTGTATATTAATTTATGCGATCGATAGAAACAATAAAATTACAATACACGCGAGATCTCTTGGATCTCTCTATCGTTTTCTTGCCCTGTTTATTTTTCTGTGCTTTTTTTTCGCATGTGCGAAATATTTTTGTCGTGAAAAAAATTTGTGTATCGGGTATTGTCGACTAAAAATAGTTTTCCGAAGATTTTTGTTTCCGCCTTGATGTACCATCCGACCATACATTCTGTCACTTCGCTTCGCTAAATCTTTCGGGTGCTTCTATTATTGCATACACATCTAAAAATAAATGTCAAAAAAAATGAACGCGCGTTAATTGAATTATGTATTAGTAATTTCTTGTGCGTTAAATAAATGAAAAAAAAGCTCTTCCATGTACAAGCATCATATAATTTCTTTTGCTTTTTTTATTCAAAAGTTTTTTTTCTATCTATCTATATTTCTCTCTACTCTTTGTGACGCATTGGTCACTTTTTGTTTTGTAATAATGGCTCAAGCACGTGTACTCTTAAAAAAATATAACAAGAGTTTGCAGCGCGAATAAAGCAAAAAGAGTGGTTCAATAATTAAATGGAAACCAAGAGCGTAAAACTTCTCTAGGGATCCTCGAGCACTCTGACATATGGCCAGTACTTTGGGTTGATTCTTTCTCTGCTCGACGAGAGTCCACTACGTCGATCACTCATTCTGTCAGTCTCGCGGCAGGTCGTTCGATATTTCTATTATAGGTCCGAGCACAAGAGAAGTCGCAAACGCCGCAATTGAGTGAAAAAAAAAGATAGTGATACAGAGGGAGAAATTGCGAGTCGGGAGACAAGTTTCACCCTCGTGGTAATAATTTTCGCACCTTATGTCAAAAGTGTTATTGGTGTTTACGGTTACTGCCTGGGTAACTGCATGTTATTCAGAAGATTATATTAAAATTTCGGAAATAATATACAGAAATTTCCAATTATTTTAAAAATAGTTATATCTTATTATATTTAACGAATTATATTCTTTAGGCTTAAAAACATTTTAGAAATTTATGAAATTTATAAATTTATTTATATTTTACTTCTAGTATAAAATATATGTAATACGAAATGCGTCTAGTATAGAATTTTACTAACTTTCTTATTATTTATTATAATAAAAGAAAAGAATAACATGTAAAATAAAAGAATTATACAATTAAGTCGTTCTTCAGAATACTTTTTCCTTCACGATAGTTAGATATTTACATTATTTTTCTGATAAAATTTTGTTCCTGTATTGCAGAAAAGTTAGTCTTTTAGATTCTATGCTATTACAGGCGCTTCTTTTACAAGTTTTTGCATCTTTGTTTCTTGTCTGTAAATTTTAGTTGACGATCCGAAAGAGGTGCAGAAATAAATTTTTTCTCGTCTTACTTTTTTAAATCTTAAAATTCTTTTGTGCTAATCGTTAATTGCTAAAAGCGTGCGCGCTTTGTTTGTATATAATATAATATAATATAATATAATATAATAATAAAAAATAAAATCACATAAAAAATAAGAGAGGTTTTAAAATGTTTTCAATTTTATTTAAACGAAATATGTTTTTAATTTTATTTAAATAATTTCTATACAGCCTTTTGAATATTTGTGATCAATAGAACTCATGTTTTGCACAGGAAATTATTTTTACTTTTATTCTCTCTCTCTCTCTCTCTCTCTCTCTCTTTCTTTCATGACAGTTTCGGTATTGTACATCGGGATTTTAGAAATACTAAAATATTATGCCGTTATGTTTGTCTCATGATAAAGGATTCGCTAAATTTGGCTGCCCGATATTTTACGTTCTCGAAAATCTCAAAAGTATTATTATTTCCCACCTTTTTATTTTGTTTTTGTACTTCTTGCAATATTTGATACGGTTGCAGTTGTAAAGGGATTGCTCGATCATTTTCATACATCTCCTCGAAATCGCCTCTCTAAAGTGCCTATATATAATCTTTATGTACGCAGAATTATTTATATAATTAATTCCGACGAGTATTTGTGTTTGCAAATATCCGCGTTCAATTATTTATCTGCCGCTGGTTGGCTACAAATTCATAAAAAATTTAGAAACACGTGGATAAATTTTTTATAAACCTTTACGGTACCACGAAAATTACGATCGCAGGACGCAGAACACGGGCTGTCAGGGGCAACTGGGTGACTGGTGGGAATGGGCGTAATTTTAATGACAAAGTTTTGCGATCGAGATGATCGACGCGGGTCCCAAAGTTAAATAATAAATCCGGTTCGTATTTGCGGCCGTGAAGATGTCGAAGTTAAGTCGGCCGCCGTATAAGAAGAGCGATTTTATGTAGTTTCTTCAGGGAACATCGTGGCGGAATGAGGGTCGAAGATCCTCTTACCGCGTAACAAGTGGCCTCAACGAAGTGCCTGCAATCATGCTCGCGGCGCTTGGGTGTAAGAAAGAGGGCACGGTCGGCGCTTTAGCGGCCTACAAAGAAGTTGCAGCGCAAAGAAGCTGCTTGCAACACACGGTGAAATAAAGTCAATTTTCGAGCGAAAAACTCGCCAGCCTGTACGATATTGTAATATTAAGAGTAAAATACTGCACATATAATAGTACGTAACTAATATATAAAATACACATATGATATATTAAATAATAATATATAAAATACACCACATATGATGTATTATTACACTGTAATCTTTGTGGTATCATTGAGGTTTATACAAAATTTACAATTTATTATGAATCTGACATTTGAATTGAGACGTAATAATTTTACTTTTGACTACTTTTTAAAGCCGATAAAGCATCAACGCAGTTTTGCTAATAACAAACAAATCGTCCAGAACAATCTGGGATTAATCTGGCGGCGCGCTACTCCGTGTGTATACTCTCCATGACGAAATACGACGACGAAATGTGAAAAACGTTGCGCTGCGCTTTGCCCGCGTCCCCGACGGGCAAAATTGCGTATTTAACCCAGCGAACTCTCGCATAGCGAAAGTGATATCGATCGTGGCTGCGCGGATACTCGTTGCTCGAAGCGAGCAATCGTCTAAAATCAGAACGCAGCGGTCGGCGGTAACGGAGTTGCATATAACATCGGCGGCGGCAGCAACAGGCGACTTCTGGCCGACGCAGGCAGAGTAGAGGTCTCGACTTCTTTCCTCTATTTTTCTCTCTCTCTCTTCCTCTCTCCCTCTTTCGCTCTTTTCTTTTCCCCTTTCTCCCTCTCTTTCTCGTTCTCTCTGTCTTTCATGTCTATTCCAATTTCCATTTTGCAGGCAGGGAGATAGGCAGACAAGTAGGCAGGCCAGGCAAGCAGGCAGGCAGATCTCCACGATATCGCCTCTCTTTCCGTGTGTATGTAATGTATTGATTGGAGGCTGGGGCTACAGGTGGCTTTTCGGCGCTTGCGCCGTGCAGGGGATATGAATAAGTTTCCTTATTAAAATACCCCATGAACTTACGAAGCGAACCAATCGTTACCTGAGAGACTGTAGCCGTCTCTTCTTCTTCTCTCTCTCTCTCTCTCTCTCTCTCTCTATCTCTGTCTGTTCTTCTTTTTTTGCGTTTTTCTTCGCCGTCAAATCCTTCGTCATCCCTCGAAGCCTGCCAACGGACTGGCAACGCGCTCCCCCGGAGAAACACCGCGTGACTTCTCGTATTTGCAGAGATGGCAAGACGAATAGACGTGAGCTACGCTGAGTGAAAAAGGAACCAAGGCAACCAAGTTCGAAGCTTCGCGCCCCTCGCGAACGATCGATCTCGCTTGCTCCCGTTGCGCTTTCCGCTCGTTTATCCCGCTCGCTGCCGGACGAACGCGAACTGCAGATGCAGGGCCGGCTGCAAGCGCGTTTACGGTACACGTCTCCTGGGGTTGTATCAATCGGGCATACTGTTTCGCCAAAACTTTGTCATATCACCGTTCTGTATCTTCGATATCAGTTTTTGGGACATATGGGGCAATTCCGTCGCGCATATGGCTCTTTTTCGAAAAAATATATGGCACTCAAAGTGTCCCCAGTCTTCAGAGATAAATGGAGCAGATGAAATTGGGGGGGGGGGGGAGGGGGAAGGCAGTCTTTTATTCTATAGTTTAACGCTATACGTGGCCGTGAATGAATTAAATCTACATTTATCTCGGGATATTATTGATGAATCACACTTACGCACTCGTAATCTGTTTATTACAGTAACACATTGCGTGTCGATTACAATAATGTTGAAAGCAATCGCGATAACTAATTCGAGAATATCAATATTAATCTTACTATGATAATACTTTCTGATTACTAATTTACATGCAGATCTTTTCTGCTTCTTTTTCGGTCTTGATGCAGTGCTTCAGGGTGCACGAATGTCTATAGTCGGATCTGAGAAGACTGTATTTCAATCGGTTGCGCTTTTGTCCTCTCACCTTGCCTGCCAGCTGGCTTTAGCTTCCTCTTTTTCGTTCTTCCGCCTTTCGGGAGCAGGTGGAACGTCGGCGGCGTCCTAATGGACGAGCGAGTCTCTCGCGCGGACATGAAAGATTCACGAGCGGACGCACCTCGTCGTCGCAACTTTTTAATTAGACGATTTTTCCAGGGTTATAGCCGCGTGTAAGGGACACGATGCATAATTGATGCGTCGCAGCTTAATGAGCGCCGGCAAACGTTGCAAAACACGTCGTGGATTTCCCATGACGAAACGAAACGTAATCCGGTCAGATTTAGCGAGAGTACAGTATTTCGAAAGAGAGAAATAGAAAGAGATGTGCATGCATTTATGAGCACAGATAAAAATATGGCGGATATTAAAATTGATTTTTCTTCGCTCCTGCGGTGAATCCATGTAAATATTTTTTGACAAACTTGAAGTCGGAATGATAAAACCTTCTTTTGCGTCGAACGCAACACTTTAGTTCTTTCATATTTATAACTTTAATCATGCCTGTAATTGTATAATTGATTAAGAGAATCTCGAATCTTGAATCAGGCTAAAAAAGAAAGGTGGCTTTACTTCTTCCATCATTCAACGTGGATGATCAATTTTACGGTACACGCAAGTCGCTTCTTTTCTTTTGCTCCGGTTGACCAGGAGTTCACCGTATAAATTCGTCTTTAACCTTGTCGCGTTTTTTCAACCTTTTTTCCCCCTTTTTTTCCGGCGTCTAGATGCGCTGCTAGTATACTACAGACTTATCTCATCCATTACGGAACGCGCAGCCTGTCGGCCTGTAACGTTTTAGTACCTTTTAGCACGATGCTAAAAGTTTGATTCATCGCGCGCAGTCTATACAAACGAAATCGCGCCAGAGAGCTACCATTCGTACCGCTGTATATTTGGCAAATGAGCAAATGTTTACGCCCGCGTCTTGGAAACAAAGATTAAATGCTCTAGAGTTACGTCGAAGTTAACTCGACCAAATACGCTACTCAGCAATTTAATTTCTTCACATTTATCCCGAAGATACTTAATTATGCATAAGTTATAAAACTAGACCACTTTGTCATATTTCACAAGACGCATTCTGTCCTTGAGAGAGAGAATTTCTGTTATTCTGTGAAGAGCAATTTGTATATTAGAGTTATAGAAAGTACGTCTGCAAGGATAATTTATGTTCATCATATTTTGAGTAAACAAAAAAATTGCAATTACAAGATACGTCCCTGCGGAGAGGATATTATTATTATGAATATCTCGAAGAAGATTGTAGAAATATCTGCATAGTTTGCAGGCATTAATTAATTAAAGTGTTAGAGATTTACCATGACAGTATCTCGTAAATGGAAACGCGGATATTCTCCAGGGAATATCATCGATAAACGACGACGATTCCCTCGGCAGGGTGTCATCAGGAACTTAATCAAGACAATGGTCCTTTCTCGACGTTGCGCTTTATAGAGATGAATATCTCAGGACGAGAATACGTGCTCTTAAAATATACGATAACTGTCTGCATTTTCATTTTCTGTCTAATTCCTTGTCGTACTACGAATGATCAAGATTGTTCAACCGCCAAAATTTCTTCGCAGAAATGTCTTACTCGTTTATATTTTTGTCTACAGAAGCAAAGAAAATTAAGCTTATATATTTGACAAATTTTTTAATTATCAAATTGCAGAGAATTCTACTTTTCTCGACGATTATAGCAACGAACAAATAGAATTGAAGCGTATGCGTTTCTGGCTGTAATCAATTGCAGCTATAAAAGGTTTCATTTTTCTTATATTATTGGTATTATGTTTCGATTATTAATATTGTAATATTTTATGTAATATTTTAAGGAAGTAGTAGTTGCGCGTTATTGCGAAGCAATTTATGAGCAATTAGAAGCGGAGGAATGTAATATAAGTAATCATCTATAACGCAAAGCTTCTTATTATTTTTCCGACATTGAAGATCGAGAGCATCATTTGTGGATATTGAAAAGTCAGTTTTGAGGCAGCTCTTTGGAGCGCGGGCATCTCTCTGAATAATGCCCGTCATTATTTTCTTTCCTTGTATACGATCTTTCGACGTTGTATTCTCTTACAGAGAAGCGGCTGAGAAAACGGTCGATTTTGTCTCCTGTAAATTATCGCGTTAGATTTACCGTAAACGAGCTCGTGTGTAGCAAAATGAATCTGTTACTAACTTCATGACGCTTTCTTGTTTTATCAGATACTGCCACTTTGTCGAGGGAACGCGTCGCATTTCGAAGACGCAACAACGCGATAGCCGAGCCTGCACAAATGCGAAATTTATCAGATTAATTAAATTTAACAGGAAAATGTTGAAAACGACGACACGTAACTAATGTAATTAAAAACTTTCCTGACGCACCACCGACGTACGTTATTGAATAACAGCTATTCGTAACAGCTATTCTACAAAATATTTCACCGATGGGTAACAAAGTTCATTAATACCGTAAGGATTGAAAAATGAAGCTTCTAACATTTCTTGGCATCTCAATTATATTAGAGGGTTGCCGTTCCCGGCGCCCGTAGCGCAATTAAGTTTTTGGCATGCCATGAACGGCGGGAATTAGCCGAAATTTTCAAAGAGGTATCTCAGAGGCTGCTGTTACAGGATCCGTTTTCTCGACGGAAGACAGTTACCTGATGAGCTCGCTTCATGTGACTACCACATATTGTCTCGATCAAGTGATTAAGAATTTCATCTCGCGATGAAGGTCACGCGACCCCTTCGAATTCGAAACACCCTCGACATATTGGACCGAAACTCGATTTCAAAGGTTTTCTTCAGTCAATCGAAACTTTGACATCTATATCATTGCTAATTTTCGAATAAGCGTCTCGGAAGATATAAAACGCTTCGGAACTTTCGATTCTCATTTTAGATGGCTTCTTTGACCAACATGGACCTAATTTTTTTTTCGATAACAAGAATATAAGAAGTAAAACTTTGTGATCAAAGATCGGATAGACTTTTTATGTCTTCGATGTATTCGTCCAATTACTAAGATACATAATCTTAATAAAGAAATTATAATAAATCTCGCCTTTATGGCTTCGTGTAATAGGCTAATAGGCTCCTAGTTCGTCAAAGAATATGTAATGTCATTAAAATTGAAGCTTCCTCTTAAATATATATAATTTATAAAAATATATATAATTTTCACTAATGTAATATAATTTATATTATATTATCATACGCTCATATTATTTTTGTAAATGAGAAGAGGATATAACCGTATATTCTACATATATCTTTTTTTATTCACAAAAATATTATATGAATAATATGATAATATAAATTACATTTTCTACGTGATTATGTTAAGGAAACTACCATCAGACTGCAATAATTCCGTGTCCTTTTGAACTGTGCGCGTCGAAATAAATGAAAAAAAAAAAGCAAATGTAAATACGGGTACTAGGTCATACAATTAATTGTCGACGTAACACTTGGTATATTTCAGATGAAATATCGTGCGCAATATAGACATAGACAGCGGATGCAATATCGTTCGGCAAATGCGATATCGTTGTACAATTAATGATCAAATATTTGCTTACTTTGCGCGATATTAACCCCGTATCCCGGCGGAATTCTCTTTTTGATATGCGGGAAGTTAAAGTGAATTCCTTTTTCGCTTATTATGGCTAAATACGAGAGAAAGAGATTAATGAAATATGACGCACAGCCCACACGAGACGATCGGGCGTGAAATATTTTCTATAGCGTTATCATTATATTAAAATAGGGTAGACCTCTTCGAGGGTTCGTTGCAGCGACATAATTTCTAACTCTATGTGAACAATGCACATAAATCCGTATGGCAAAATACGATCAAAACATGTCTATGCATCACAACATGTTTATGTTTCAATCACTGAAAATCATGATAAGCGCACACAGAGCCGTACAATTCTTTCCAATCAACGAGATGCACTGCTAGAATTTCATCGTATGCGGATGCACGTAATAGTTTTTTTTTCCACTAGTTTGTGCTATCATAAAGAATTTACTTTATGTTTAAGATATATTTTCAAACAAAACAAATTTCTAAACCTTCAAGAGTTATAAGGAAATGGAAATATCCATAAATATAATTAGAAGATGTATCCATAATTTTAAGATGTAATCCTAATTAATACTCGCATTGCAATTCAATTAAAAATCTCCTTGAAATGGACCCTTTCGTTCGAAATTTTCCCTAAATGAAAATAAATTGACTGCTTTTACCCGCGGTTGAAAGAAACAGTTTTTTGTCTATACGCAAAACATTTAATTGTACATATCACGTAATGCCGTTGCAAGAGGCGATCTCTTCACTTCGTTTTCCCAGCCGCCACGTCCACCTATCAGTCCTGAGAAGAGCCTCATCCCTTCGTCGGCCTCCGACCACCCTCCCTCCATTCGCTCCCGTCGTGCAGCCCACGTTCAACCCCCGCGTCCGCTCTCCAGCCGTGTATACACGTAAACGCAGAGGGGATGGAAAAGCACGTCTGCGCGATGAGGAGACCGGGATAGGAGTGAGGGATCTCTTTCGCGGGGGATCCGACGTGCTTTTCCACCCTCGGCGACGACAGTCCTGCCGCACCGCCAAAACGTATCACACAATCGTGAGTAAATTTGCACACTCGCTGATCTCTCGCTCATTCTTTCGCTATCTCTCTTTCTCCGTTCCTCTTTTATCTCTCGCCGTCTCTTACGGTGGCTTTCCGGCGGCTTATATATCTCTTTATCCTCTCTCGTTTCACCTCACCGTTACCCTTTTTCTCGTTTTCTTCGTCTCTCTTCCCCTCTACCTCGCGTCTTTTACTCTTATATTCATCGTCGCGAGATTATATCTCCCGTATACCCCAGTGTCCGCGAAGGGGATCTCGTGGTACGCGCCGGCCAAGTTTTTCGCCGTTCCGTTTGGTACGCGCCGGACCGGAAAACATCCGGATGAAATGCGCTTCGTGGTCGTTTACGGTTGTCGGAATAACGGAGACGATTGTAGAAAGCGACCTTAGAGCGAGGGTAATGTGCGCGTTATAAAGCTTTTCATTTCCTTGGTCCAGATTTACCGCTGTAAATCTAACCGGAATAATCTGCGAGTTTACACTGAGTCGCGTGATATTGTGTGAAACAGTTTCACGTTATTTGCCATTGTAGAGCAGAAATGACTTTAAAGGAGAGATAACTTTAGAGAATGAGATTAGAGTAGCGAATAACGTGCGAGTCGTAAAGCTTCATTTTCTTCATTCAGGACTTGCTGCTGCTGCAGGTTTTTATCGGCGGCGAATAGTTTTCTTGATCGCTGAAGCGGTCTTACAATTGAGTGCTGTGTAAAAAGTAAAAACACCCTCGTATCATTTATATAGCATCGTATATAAGAGATGATTCTTAAGTTTCGCGTAAGTTACATTTACTCACCTTTTCTACTTAATATCATTATTATATCTCTATAAAGAATGTGTTTCAAATCAATAAAATCAATTATGAAGAATAAAGAATAAAGAAAAAACTAAATATATTTATCTCGCACCTTTTTTCTTTTACCTTGTTCGTTATAATACGTTAAATCAACTTATTCTTTTTATAAGGCTTATTAATCTTCTTACACTTCTTTCTTAAATTTCGCGAAATTAAAAATGCAATTGTTTGCTAAATTAGAAGATGCTACGCGAAATTTTGCATAATTTATTGCTTAAAAAAACAGAAACAATTTTGAAGATTTAAAGAAAGTAAATCTTCTTTCGAGTAAATCTCATTCGAAAAATATCAGTCGGGAAGTATCTTTCTAAATCACGACGATGGATGTACGTGGAGTTTGTAGATCTTAAGATGTTATTGATCGTGCCGTTATCCGGTAAGCTAAACTCACAGGCAAAGTTAGTAATAAAGTCTTCGTGGAAATATTTTCAAACTCGGATAACGTTCGTAAACTAGCTTTATATTAGAAACACAGTTATCTACATTCGACAGGTTTGCCACACGGCTCGTCTGTTCGTCGTTCCTCCAAAAATGATTTAAAAACGCAATAGAAATATTCAATTTATATTCTTGCAACACTTTACATATTTTAATTTCTAAAAATGTGCTAAAAGAAGAGAAGAAAAATATTGTATCACGAAAAATATACGCCATCAAGTCCAAAAAATATAAGTAAAGATTAAAAATTTTTTTAGCTTTCTAATTAGCTTAGTTTTGAAATTTTTATTAGATAGATAAAGATAAATAGAATATGTGAATATAAATTACGCTGATCTCAAGTATTGGAAAACTTACACAAGGAATTGCAATTTAGATAAAAAAAATAATAAAATGTATTTCAAAAAATGCATTTATCAAATTTAGCGTGAAAAAATTGAATAAAACGAGACTGAAATAATTTTCACTTCGGTATGCACATATTACGTTCCACAGGATTGTGTCACGCGAATGATTTGGTCAACTATGGTGGTCATCCAGGATTATCGTGGATATATTGTTGCGCTGTAGTGATAGTATCGCGTCGTTTATCGATAGTGAAGAAATAAGGATTTCCGATTCGGCAGGTGCGGTTACAATTGTCGGAAGTTCCGGACTATCAAGGAAACGAAGTTAAGACGAGCGTGCGATTATGTTACGCGACGATATATTGGATATCCCTTTCTTTTTCGCTGCAGAAGAAACAGCGGTTTGACCCGCCTACCACGAGTCCTACTTCCGTTAGAAAATTCATAAGATCTATCTATGTACATACACAATCTGTTAAAATTCATAAGAACATCTTCATGCATTATGTGCAAAATATTATACAGAGTGTCCCAAAACCGTCGGATGTCTGACGCATCAACTCCTTGGTTTTGCAAAAAAAGGGGATTCGATTCTTTTGAAGCAAGAATATCGAGAAAGTTATCGCTCACCACAATAGTTACCGTTTACTTTTCGAAATCTGAAATTAAAATTCTGTTAAAATAAAACATACCTAAAATGATCACTAAAAATATATAGTTTTTAATATAATTTTTATTTTAAAACTTAATCAAAGAGTTATATATTTTCAAGCTCAAAATTAAGAATTCGATATTTTCAATAATTAATAATTAATTCAAAACCTATTAAAAAACATCTGGTTTTTGGGACACCCTATAGATATAAAAATCG
This sequence comes from Temnothorax curvispinosus, assembly GCF_003070985.1. Classification (NCBI taxonomy): domain Eukaryota; kingdom Metazoa; phylum Arthropoda; class Insecta; order Hymenoptera; family Formicidae; genus Temnothorax; species Temnothorax curvispinosus. The sequence continues at coordinate 356,244 of NW_020223336.1, read as the reverse complement.
AAAGCTTGAACCCCCTTCATGATACGTTGTTTCCCTGAGTATGTATATCTAGATGTGAATCACACGGTAAATATCTAAGCACCAAATCTTACTTATGTATGCGGTCGTTATAGTTATCCTAAAAAAAAAGAAATATATCCTGTTTAAATATATCAAATATATATAATCTGCACATAGCCCACACGTAAAACATCTATATTATTACACATATGTAAAATATCTAAAATTTCGCAGATATATAATAATACATCTGTAACTGTAATTATGTAATTATGTAATTAACTCTCAACTATTATAGTTGGAGCAAAGTAATTACGTTTTGCGAATCAAACTGACCGTAACAAAGAAATGGCGTTGTATTTTGTGTTAATTGCTTTTAATAATTCGCCTTCATGGCGAGTAGATAAAAGTAGGTTCCACATGTGAAACGGGAGGGGAAGAAATTGGAAAAAAAACAGTAAGCAAAAAAGCTTTTAATACCGATATAAAATATCTACGTTGGGATCGGTTTCGGCATTATCATAATAATTGGAGGTTAAAACATACACGATTGACCATAGGGCGATTGCTAATTCTGAATCCACCTTCTGTAACGAACAATTGATTACACGCGTATATCAGCCCGGATAGAATATCACGGAATATTGCGGCAGGTAGCTATAATATGCGTCTGTACACAAAATACACGATATGGATTACCGATAATAATTGTTCGGCGAAAATTCATTGACGCAGGGGAGCTTTATGCGAGGGTTAAGCTAATAATACGACGTACTAACGCACTCTCACTAGGATTTTACAAAAGATCATTCAAGTGTCCTTGTCCATTATTTCGATGAACTTTAGCGCCTCATTGCAAAATCATGAACTGCTGCGTTTCAAACTGCTATTTGGAGATTTAATAATTAATCGCTTGATCAATATTTGTTTTAATTTCATATTAAAATTGCGTATTATTGCCTTTAATGTTAATGATTAATTTTTAACTACTATATCGTAACGATTGATCAATTTGCCGTATAAGTGCCTCAATAAATATACATGATATAATTTATCTTAACAGAAGTTGAGGAATCAACGATCATCCATTTTATTTTTCTTTATTTTTTTTAAATTTACTGCAACAATGGATAAAAAATATTTCGCGCAAAAATATTAGAAAATAAAAAAAAAACAAGTAAATTTTATTCTATATTTCGTTTATCACATAAATATTTCTCTTGCTTCATCGCAACAGTTGAAAATTAATAGAAATATTTTTATATCAAAAAGTTTTAATGATGTTATCTTTGAAAATAACACGATGTGACTTTAAAATTAGGCGTTTCGTTACTGACAATTAGCGGAATTAGAACCAACATAATCGTGATTCGACGACGAAATCGAACCGTAAATTTTTACGTATCGTTGTATCGCAGAGAGAGAGAGAGAGAGAGAGAGAGAGAGAGAGAGAGAGAGAGAGTGTGTGTGTGTGTGTGTGTCGGGTAAAACCGTAAACAAGATCAAAATGTTGCGCCGGATGGACTTTATATCCTCAAAATGGATGAAACAGTGACTCTGTCCATTCGCTCGCGATCCGTTCGGCTTATCGCTATTTTGATCCGCGTCTATCTGCCTCCAATGCAAGTCGTGCATTTCCGCCGATGGCGCAATCACTATAACTCGTACACGGGCTATTTTTAAAGGTCGGTCATTTATATTGTTCGAGACAATACGGATAATAAAAGACGCTGCTGTTGTTATTGCTACTGACGACGATGACCACGACGAGGACGACGACAATAATGACGACGTACGCGGCAATATGGTGTATATAGCGGATCAGTATCGCAATAACCTGCCAATATTGACTCGATATTTTCGTGATGCATCGCTGGCTCTCCATATCAATACGCAAAATCGCGGACAAATATTGGCTGGAAAATTTTATGTCGTCACAGTCGGTTGGATGACTTTATTGATAGATGAGCAGTTGGGTAAATAAGGATAACGTAATGTCTCTCGGAAGCATCTCCTCTTCGAATTCCTCCCCTCCAAACAAGCGATCATGGAGCACCGAGAACGATGTAGCTTATTTTGACGATATAAAACGGTCATCTATTGAAAATATTTTTACGATAGAATTTCTTCATGGAATCTTACATATCGCTTTCAAGATAAATAATTCATATTAAGAGCCGAAACGAAAACTTGGAACATAAAATTGGAGAACTCTGTAAAAGATATGTTTCTGCGCTCAAAATTTATCATCTTCCCAGCGCGTTGTTTGAGGTTTCGAGGAGCTACTTGATCGCTCTTGTCAGTCATTCTCCATTGCGGAAAAGAGTAGATGAGGTTTGTTCTCTGAACAGCGAAAAGGAGGGAAAAGTGCAATTTATGACGCCCCTTTATCGCTCTTCTCCACTACCCTTCATCATTTCTCGTTGGAGTGCTCACGCGAGTGCTTATAGATAGTATCGAAGTGTAGATGGCATCGAAGTGTGCCGAATCAGCGGCGATAAAAGCGTGCCACGTGTCACTGATTCAACGTCGTTTCGGCGGATAAGCAGAAATCTGCGATAGGAGCAGCAGATGGAGGGAGAAAATATCCCAGTCGCGAAGTACAGGGCGGGTGGAATATCGATCAACTTATTCCTTGTTGGAATCATCCTATTCCGATGCATCCTTTTGCAACGCCGATCCTCGCGGACTCCCTCGGGCATCGGACGGGCCGTCGTTGAATATAAATTTAAGGATTAGTCCGGCGAAACGACAAAAAAGACAATGTTTTGGAGTTGGAACGAGTTAAGCCGGGGACACACAGACATTTCTGAATATGGAAATATCGATCAGGCAACTGCGAAGAGTAATCCCTCTGTAAATGGGAGACGCCGGGAAATCTGTCTGAGGGAGGTCACGTTACATTTGCGCAGAGATTTTTCATGGACGAGGTAAACGAGGTAAACGAGATGCTATTCTTACTGTGCCGGGAAATGATGTATGATTCTTGCGTGTAGTGTCGATCGCATTATAGATTCTGTCACGTTTGCTCATAAATTATTGCCCTTGCGCATATACTTTTTTTCAGAAGAGAATTAATATCTGTTCGTTAATCAACATCTATATATTCGCACGATGTTTTAGTTGCAGTATTTATTTTGCAGCGAAATATACGTATATATATTTTTTTAATAAAATAAAATCGGTTTGATTCATTGTAGAGAGAGGAAATATTGGTAGAAGCAACATACAATAATTTAAATAATGTAATACGAAAATTGGAAAAATTATTTTCGAATAATTTATTTCGAGTCATTGTGTGCAAATTGTAGTGCCCGAGGTGTATTTCCTGCGGCGGAAAAGTTCGTTTCCCAAAAATTCTCATGCATGCATACTAAAGGATATTGTGCATCGACATGTTTCGTTTTTCATGGAGAATATTGACCGTTAACGCCAAACATGATTCAATTTTTTTTTCTTTGTGTGAAGAATGCGCAATTCAACCGCAAAATGTCCTGAGTTTACGAGGAAAGAACATTAAATGCAAAAACATACCTTTGTGACAAACGGGAATATTGAAGAGTTTTAAAAATCTGCAATACAGACGTAAAATTATAAAATATTAAGACAGCTAAAATTTTAATTTTGTTATAAGATGATTATAGATGTTTTTTAATTATAGCAATCTTTTAACACAAATTTAAAAAAAAATTGAAAATATATATTTTACGTAAAATGAAATTTTTAGAGAATTTATGAACAAGTTCCTCCAAGTTTTTAATGTTGCGCTTCCGAGATGTGATATCAGAGATATCCTGATCGATAAAGACGAGTCTATTATTTCGAGCTAATCTGTGACATATCGTGAAGTTTATCGTGAAGTTTATCGAGAAAGGACAGTTGCGTGTTTTCGCCTGTTATAGGGGCTATTTTTCCCTGACGTATAAACCCCTTGTGATATCCAACGGCACTTTATACCTGGCGAGACGAACTCGATTTACTGAGAGCGAAGTTGCGTTATACGCAGGTGTCGCATCCGCCGGTGGTCCGGCCGAAGTATTGTTCTCTGTGAAAAGCAAAAGCGAATTGCGCCCCGGTTTCACTTCGGTATCGACCGTTTAGGCTCGTCACTATATCCCGCTATTGCAGATTCCGGTTATGCATGGTGTTTGCGATTGCGATGCGACAGCGTCGGTACTCGCAAGCGTGAGCCCGCGTCTATACCTACGTCGCGCAGATCGGCGATAGGATGCATAAAGGATGGCAGCCATGGCAGGCACAATGAAACATGCGTTTCTACGCGGGATTACATTGTACGCGACTTGTGTGACAGGAATCAAGCATTATTGTAAACGTAATGCATTAACAATAAACTCAAAGCGCGATTCGTTGATTAAAATGAATCACATCGTTGCATAAATCGACCGAAGCTTTGTACCGCTAACCACGACAATCCTAGATTATCTTTTTTTTAAATGCTGATTTTGTGATTTAACGACATTATTGCGAATTTTGTGCGCTCTCTTGCGAATTACAGTTTATTAAATTTTTCTCTAATATTTGACGTTCGGCTTCATCGCGTTACCGTAGCGCCTCAAAAGTAATCTTTCGGAAAGTAACGAGTTACAGGCATTTATGTAACGCGAGAGCACGAAGTGCGAGTCGTCGCGTTTTCTTTGATCGACGATGCGAGATCAAAGCTCCGTTCCCCCGAAGCGTGGCCCTCGTTATCACGGCGACGTAAACACACACCTCGGCATTCTCTCGAGGTCGTTCTAGCTGTGCATTATGCTGAGTAGCAGCATGCAACCATGATAATGTACATCTATACGACGTTTCCAAGAGAGAAATAGAGAATGTCGAAGTAAATACAAGGACTTATAATTAGATTTTGCGGAGCTACAATGAGCCACAAAAAAGTACGGTAAAAAAAAAATACAATAAGATAATCGGACCTAATTAAATTCGTAATTAAAATAATTATCCTCTCTTTTTACCTTCGACAAAGTTTTTTCATGTTATTTTTGAAAA
>NW_020223336.1:333112-351224 GCF_003070985.1 Temnothorax curvispinosus | reverse complement strand
TCATTGTTTCGACAAGAAGAGAGGCAGACTATACATTCGGATGGGATTTCAGATTAACGTAAATTCGATCGATAAAGGGACTCCGGGTGTTTAACTGGCGCAAAGTTTTTCAATCAACCGTGTAATCCACGTGTTCGATTGTTACACGGTTTTCGAAGCGCGCGCAGAGGCATTCGGCGTCAAATATTTATCTTCTCTTATCGAGAGAGTACAATTTTGCCACTTAAATATTCCAAAAAATGTGTCAGATCGCGCTAAAAATTTCTATTATCGAGGAGCGACACCTTTCGTGAGAGTCTGCGACATTTTACCCTGTAATCGTACTCGCGTGAAAAATGTGCCGCACCGTCATTCCTGAATTTTTCGGATCTCTCACGTGCTTTTCATGTCAAATATTCCTACATTTAGTAATAAATAAATTGCTCGATTGAGCTAAGAATGTCGTGCAGCTGGTACAACGAATTGCTGGAGATCCCACGCACGAAATCGTTTCTCGACACCGGCGAACGTATAAGATATAAAGAGAAGCGGGACTATTTCTTTTTACAATTCTTTTTACAACTCTGCGATTAATCGAAAAATAATTGCTTTTGCTAATAGATCGCTTAAATAACGGGGTAAATGGGCGAAATGGAGTTGGCGGAGGAGATGCCGTGTGCCACTTGTTGTTCCGACCAGCCACAGAGAACTAGAACGTTTTAATTAGTGTGTGCACGTGTCTAGTAACGAAGTTGTCCCGTCGTTTAACAGGTGCGCGTATACATGCGTGCGTATGTATGTGTGTGCCCGTGATAGGCATTGACATTTCTCTGCGTTCCCCGCTGCGCTACACAGTGAAAAAGTTCGCAAATGCACCACCGAGACGTAGGCGATGCCTACGGTGGAATTTACCCGTTTATAGTTAGACAGAGTAATTATCGTAAGATATAAGGACACTCAGCGTTTTATGTGCAGTTATTTTATGCATCGTTTACGAGATGCTACACTTTACAGAGTAAAGACGATATAGTCGCATTAAATAGGCTTTAAAATAGTGGTGTAACTTGAGTATGAAATCTTGGTACACATAAATTCTTGTATACAATTTTCTTATCTTGATGCAATAAACTTGAAATCTTTATTTATCAAACTATAATAGAAATAGCTGAAAGAAATTTGCGTTGCACACTTTCCTTTTAATATTTAGTATATTTAATATTTCTTACAGTATGATATACTATTATTAGGACCAATGGCTGAATTTTTCCCATTCACTCAATCAACTTTCTTTTTGATTGATCAAAGGATCCGCAAGATAAATATTTTTGATACAAATACCTTTAATTATTATTATCCAATATATTCGACCAGCGAGGAGTTTTCGCAGGACACATGACGTGCGAGACGCGTTAATGAACTGTCACAGCGCAATTTCGGGCGATGGCGAAACGGCACATTATTTCCGCTATTGCAAATGGAAGCGGCAGTCCAGCAGGGGGTGCGGCAATGCTTTGCGAGTCGCGGAATTTTTGCAACTCGTTAATACCAATGTTCCACGACAAACGAAACACGCACGTATGTTCGCGGGCGTTCGTTTTAATATGTTAATGCGCGAGTGAAATGAATTTTATTGCGCGATCGCGGCCGCACAGATTTACATCGTACAAAACGACGTCCGTTTATATTAGCTCTGGGCAAATTGACGGCGGTAATCGCATGACATTGTGATTGGAGATTGTCAACGTGTCAGTAAATGGGTGTTCTCGAAACGTTTATTTGTCGCATTTGCGCGCGATCATCGCGCTGTCAGTAGCAATTAATCACTTCGCTCGGCCAGATTCGGGCGGGCCATTTTGCTGCATCATAATTGTAAGAGAATTTGCTCGCATTCCCTCGCAATAATCGTCACATCGCTACATAAATGCATTTTGCCTTTAAAATGTTTTCCTGTAATCCTGATGCAAATGTATTTGAAAGAAGAAATGCAAGACATATGTAAAGGAGATATTATAGCTCTTTTAAAAAATATAGAATTGCCACAAAATTATTAGATGTCCAGATCTATGCATACAGAGTTTCTGGATTATTTATATCTTTATTTATATCTGGGGTGGGTTTCCCAGCTAATTTGAAATCGCCCTTTTCTGGACGAAAATTCAATTGAATAGTCATCTTTTCTATATATTTTAATATTTAACGAACGTTCCTCCGATAAATTCTATAATTAAGTTAATGAAAATCGATAGCTGCAAAGAAAAAAAAAGTCGTTATAAAATTCCCTGTTTTATTCACTTCTTTATCGATTAAATTTACAAATTTAAACATGTACTTATTAGCTTGTAAAGTGTAATTAGTTTATTTATAGATGCTTGATTCGTTTCCCATGTTAGTTAGATTACAAAAATAGCTAGAATAATACCAGGGATTCCGCTAATTTACAGTACAATGAATGCATGTTAATCAATAAGATACTATCTCTTTTTACGCGGTGTATGCCATATCGAACGATGTCGATGACAATTATCGTGCCACGCCATTAGTATGAAAAGGAGATGGATATATATAATCGCTCGTTGGAATTTCTCTGAACCAAGGACGTGTACTTTTCATTCGGCTTATTGTTCCGCTCTTTTCGCGTGTCGGGAGAACGAGGATTTATAATTATCGCCACCGCGGTGTTTTATCAAAGCGCGTCCTCGCCGATATTGACTGCCCGTTAGTCTATCACCGTTAAATCCATTAATTGACGCTAAGTAGGTTGGACGAGCAGCGCTGCAACAAGATGAAATAAAGTTGTCCCGCGTAAACTGTGATCCTCGTAGTTGTTTTTTCCCCTCTTCGGCTTGCTTTCTCTCGTCGTCGTCGTTCTCGTGCCATTACGAATCATTCATGCTGATCGTTAACTGTCACCGTCGGCTTATTAATTCCAACGTGTCAACCAATATCGTCGATAAATCATATTTCCTCTCGTTATTCGATTAGTGAGCTCTGCGCGGTTAATTAACGACCATCGAGTTATCGAAGAAAAAGAATTGGACAGATCCGAGAAAATCATATAAAGCCGAAACGTGCCAGTGATTACGATATGTAATTCGCGAGAGGTGCAATTCAAATTGTTTCTTCTCACTACGTTTCGTGATAATTAAAACAGATGGTGTGAAAAATTTAGGTCAAATAATCGCTTCTCATTATGACTAGCTTTATATTGGTGATAAAATGTCAAATATATATTTATAATATTCTTAATTAAAAAATTTCATAGATGAGCGAATTAAAAATTTCATCAATAAAGCCTACTATATCTATAATGAATAAATTTTTGATAGATTAAATAGATTATATTTTAGATTGAAGTTAAATCCGCTTATTTTTATCTATCTATAATACGTAATATAAAAAAAATTTTTAATAAATTTATTATATTCGATGGATGTAAAATAGGTATAAATTAGTTTTATGCAGAGATTACCATTACAAAGTTTTGTAATGTGCGATAATGTAATAACTTTCGTATTTTTTAATACCAATTTATCGTGCACAACTTTGCAAGTTTTGAACATTATTTTATGATTAATTAAAATATGCACATTAAAGCTGTATGAAAGTAATTATATCGTGCGCATAAGAGACCAAGTTTTTCTTCTTCTTTAAGAGAAAATTTATCTTCGTTATTATTTTTGTACGTATGTGTAAGAGTGAGACACTAAATGAATTTGTTGAAAAGCCGATGCAAACGTTTTTCGGGAGGAAAGTTAAGTAACGATGAAAAAGAATTTCAAATAAATTGCAGATAAATGACTATCCACAAAGCAGTAAAGAAATGTAGGCAGAAGAGATATTTTTGTATCATTCGATTCTTAGGTTCTTTCAATTCATCGATCAAATGCCTTAAAATTCGAAATACTTTCAACGTCTAATCAAACATATCGTAAAATAAAGAGATGTAGAACAATATGTAATTTAAATAATGAAAATATAATAAAATATGGAAACATTACAAAAGAAATTTTCATTTTGTTTCTTCATTATTATAGACTTTATTATTATATTTTGCACAAAATATTTAAACCATATAAAAATGACACAAAGTTGTAATATTAAAATTTAAAATAAGTATAAAAATAGTTATTTCATTGTTACATCTCGTATATACTTTCGCGAAAAAAAGTGTGTGGATTTTGTGTTCTCTCGCTCACTTCGCAGTTATTGCAGTCATTTTCTTAATTACATTATTTTTATTTTTTGCTTTTCTTCAGACAGAAGAACCAACGGCACGAAATAACTCTGCTTGTACTTTGAAACTTGTTTCCTCATGGCGTAACAAAATTCGAGAAGACAAGAAGCCCGGTTGGCTTTCAATAGAACGCTGAAAGCGGAGAAAAGGAGAAAACACCGATAAGGGGGAAAGGGATCGGAATCTTTGTCGTGTCTATCTCGATAGTTGAGGGTTATTCCTTGAACTCGTGTACCTATTCCGATACTGATGCACTTTCAATCCGCCATTAAGAGCCATATCGAACGAGACAAACAAAATAGCTCGATCGTATTTTTGTAATTTTAAGGCTACCCTTTTTTCATAAAAGAAAAGAAATTCTGCAGTAAAAATTTTTTGCCGATTTTACGATAATATAATTGCAACAAGTAGAAAATGAGACACGGCAGGTAAATTAAAAGGCTGTAATCATCTTGATGTATCATTTTTGAGATTATCATCCAATTTAATGATATTCGACTTTAACCATCCGCAGGATAGTTCTATTCTATTCTTTTGCTCCGCTCTTATAAACAGAACGAAATTCCAGACGGTCGGAAATTCCATCAGTTCTGGAATGCAGAAGACGAGGTGGAGATACGTGCAGTTTGCTATGTAAGACAGTTGTACTCGGTTTTTATATCTTAAGACATGAACTGTATCATATTCATTCTGCAACTTGGAAGTAATGCTTTTCCATGAAAATAATTTTTTTATTATATCTTGACCTGCTGCGTAAAATATTAATAAAAAAAGGTTTAATACACATTTCTCTCCTTAAATATAGGTAGCGCAAAATTAATTAAAAGTATTTTCAATTGCTTGTTTAAAATGTCTTTCGATATATCTCTCGGATGATGTATGGGGGTTATTAGAAAAAGTTAAAAAAATATATTCTACATTCAAGGAGTTATTACAAGCATTGCAACCTCTACATTTTTATAAAGAAAAAATTGATTAAACATTAATCAAAAAACTTAATTATCCGTTCCAATACATATGCATATTCTTGCAGATTCTACGCAACGAGTTATGCATGCATCTGGTGCAGGTCGATTGCGCTCGCGACTCGCTTTGCAACGTTCGGAACGCAATTAAGTCCGCCAAACTCGCGGCAAGAACCTCGCGAAATCGCGCGAGTAAAAACGTTGTTCTCTGCTCTCGACAAATATCGCGGCGATCTGTCAAGTACAGAAGGTGAACAATTAAACGGAACGGGCGTACAATCGGATTTTCGCGAAATTGTAACGGAAAGCGCCACAGCGAAATCGCGCAACTCTCTTTCTGCGGCCATGTATGCGTTGCATTATGTACATGCGTATAAATTATAGCTCAGCGCGATTAATAATTGCCGCTCAACTGTCAAACACGTGGCCATAAAATTTTCAATTTCGTTTAAAAGTCAATTTCAATTGAAAAAAAAAAAAAAAAATCATTACGCATGCTTTATAATTATCGGGCAAATCATGTAACTTAACGAGTTTTATACACAAATGCTGTTAAATGCTTTTCATTATCGAGAAATTAATAAATGGGTACAATCGTCTATTTTCTTGAAAATGCGATATTGACAATCTTACGATTATTCGTTAAAATTTGATAATGCCGGAAATAAATTTTAACATTTTATGCACAAATAATCAACTCACAAAAGTAATTCGATTTTTAATAATTAATTCTAATTTCTTTTTATAAATTTCAAATATTCAGTATTTTTTTGCAAAATGTGATAAGAATATATGCATTAAGGAAACTTGTTTAATAATACATATGATTAGAGAAACATTCTATATAAAATTATTAGCGATTGTATATAAAGCTAGAAAACAATTTTTTGTCGATAAAACCTGGATATCTACCTATTTGTTTCTGACATTTGATGTCTCGATATATTTCAGATTTTTTCTGATAAACCACTCTATTTAGGGTAATAAATCAGTAAAAGACTTTATAGATTTTTCTCCCCTTCCCCCTGCAGAGTAAGTGGTTATCTCGTTCCAACAATAGAGAAGTCTAAAAATGGCCTAGCTAATAAATGACTGATTTCATTGTATAGTTTTGAATAGTTGGTTTTGACGTGAATCGACCGCAATCAATTATGCTTGCGTGAATGGTAGTCGGCAACATCGTTACCTAGTTGCAACAGGGCGCAGCTACTATATGTGAAGAGCTCCGTTTATGAGCGTACGTCGCCGATATGCGTTCCGGTACGTAAGTAATTAGATACCCCGTGACGGGCGATCGCCAGTGTTAAAGCAAAGTGGATGGGTATCGTGCGTATGCACAAAGTGTTACATTGGATATCTCTACGAGAGTAACGCTTGCGATTACGTTTGCTGTCAGACGACACGATCACATCGACGATGTTCTGGCTAAATGCTGAATTATTATTTTATTGTCTCCCTTTCTAAATGGTTACTCCTAAATTAAGGTTTTGTTAACGGATGCAGCTAGACAATATAAGTATGAAAAATTGCTTTAAACTTTTTCCGTTTTTAGAATTTAGCTTGAGTAACCTGAGTAACCTCATAATAAATCTTGAACAGATCAGATATCTTGTAATTATTGAAACTTCGTATTAAATTATAAAATTTTCTTAACATTGCGCAATATATATTTCTAACGTGTTTTTATATTGTATATATGAATTGATAAGCATGCCTCGATGGATCGTAAAGTAGTACGGTTAAAGTGTTAACGTGTCCACAAATTTTTTATCGACAAACGATTTACTATGTATAATATCGAAATCAGATAATAATAACTTTCATAGTTAAGTAACAATTTTCGAGCACGTTATAGTTTTACTGCAAACTAATACGAGCTTAACGAGAAAATGCTATTTTACGCGGTTTCATGCAAGTTTCTATTTCGAGTTGATGTAATATTTCACTGAAGTATCCGTAAAGTTCACTGTGTATCGCGCAACAATGATATAACGGTGACGGATAACCGCATAGAATACAACATGAAATTGCGATAACAGCTTCTCATTAAATCGTTATTGCGCAAATGTGACGTTTAAACAACGGTTGAATAACGCGGTGGCAAAAATACAGTTGTGCCATTGTAGATTCAATTAGTCCTATACATCGATTGCTAAGGCGAAACATATTGAACGATCGTATAAATCAGCTCCACGTCGAGATCGACGCGTGATTGATGAATACGTTAGATAAGCCGTGCCATAAATCTTGTGACACAATTATATCTTTCAGTTAATCAATGCGGCAGGATCGCCCTGATCATTCTTTATAAATACGACAAAATTGACACACATTTGACATTGATAAAGTTACATAGCCACGAAATATTTATAAAATCTATGTACACAATTCCATCAAATGTGAAATATCGTCACGTAATAGCGGCTAAAAATCCGCGTCTCTCTCTCTCTCTCTCTCTCTCTCTCTCTCTCTGTTCGCGATGTCAACCTTGTCAAGACTTTAAGTTTGTGCAAAGCGAAAACTTTCGCCGTGGGAATCCCTATTTCACGATTCCGTTATGCGGAATCTATTTCTGCCTGAATGAAGGCACACTGCGAATTTCCAGCTCTTGGTATCCATTATGCTAAAACAGAAATCCCGGTGTAACGTCTGAAATATCGTTGCGGTTTAAGCACATTGTACATCACAAGGCAACTCCTTTACAATTCAATTGCGTTATTCACCGGGCTAGCCGCTAAATTGAATAATTACCATCAGTTTTTAGGCGTAACATGCAAACGTAATTAACGTCGCCGCGAAATCGTTCTCACGGGTTTTGCGGTAGCCCCGTTATTTCGCGAGTGTTCACGAATCGCGAAACGTTTTTCATCGCAACGACCGCTATGTGTTACTTCGTTAATGCGCGCGTAAACATTACAAACGGAAATTAGATTTTCAATATCACGATATGGCAAATATCAATCGCACTACACGTCATAGATTGCTATTTTTATTTGTTTGCTTTTTATTTCAGAATATACATATATTTATATGAATAAAAAATTAAAAGGAAAAATTTAATAATAGAATTCTAATTACTCTTTCATTGAATTTTGTGGGTTTCCGTGTCGTCAATTATGTTGACATTTAACATATATTAAGTTAGTAACATTAACTGATGGCTGACTTATCGTCATGTCATATCTCATACTCTAACTACTCTAATGGAGTCAAAAGTCGAATTTCCCAGATAACTCCACTCGGTTCTGCCAATTTACACTCCTCTCGCCTCCCCCTGTTTCGACATTATTTGAATTGGATTGCTATCTCGTTAAATGACATTGCCTTCAAACGCGCATTCGCCTCGATCTTGTCTTTCGCGCTTTTGTCTTCGCGGCGCGCTAATGCAAATTCGTCCTGCGGGCGTTTACATTCATCTTACATAAATTTTCCACCTGGTTTCCCGTAGAATTTGAAACAAGCACCATCTGCGAATTGCTACTCAGACTGGATTTGTCTCTTTTTAACTGCAGTCAGCATTCAGAATCGTGAACATTCCATCATTTGCCACAGGCAGGATCTGTTAAAATCTTCCGAAAGGGTTTGATAATATAATTCTAGGAAATTATTCTTCCGCATTTTCACATACGTAACGCTTTTTAAATTACATTTCACTTGACTTAAAAGAGAGTGTGTATTACTGAATTCTTCCAGATTATAATCTTTTATAATTAAGAGGAAAATTCATTACAAATTTTACAGGACCAAAAACATATACATATATCACAATAAACATTTAAAATAAGAAAGAATTATCTTAACTCGGTAGGAAATACAAGTTTTATAATTAAAAGTTCAAACTTTTTTTATTTAATTTCTTGATTTTTTTCACGAAATAAGGATAAAATCTGATGAAAAAAAAACATTAATTACACGCTGCTTATTTGAGCAAGAAATATGAACAGTCTCTCTGTGTAATCCCGTATCAATTATGGTTCTCTCTCCTTATTTAACGAAAGACTCGTTTTCTTTGCGTAGGCACGACACTTAAAAAAGTTCACCGAAGGGACATGACTTGGGAAAATATCAAGTACATTATGCCGGCGGAAAGGGTTGGAGTCTCTCGATCACCCGATTTATACACCGGCTTATATCGCAACGACACGTTACGGTTCATAGATAATCTCGTAGGCCCTCGCTTCCCACCTTCTCAAACGTTTGCCACCGCAAATTGCTGCCTTTGTTTTCTCTTGCCCCTCTGTGTACCTAGCCGACAGCCCTTCTAACGCCCACCAAAATTACGCTATCGAATTAGACGCGTGGCTCTGGACCCGCGGGGCGTTTGGAACCGACAAAGTTCCGCGGCTCCCTCCCCCTTCTGTATATCCCGTCGGAGTGCACGTTATCGATTCTCTGAAAATAACTTGGGTCGACTGGAGCCTCGAGAAAATCGAGTCCCTTTCCCGCTGCCTCGGCTCGAAACATGATGAAATATAAGAATAGGATATAAGGAGTAAATATAAGAATCCGACGCAGAGCAAACAGTGTATCGATACGCGATCCACATGTTAGAGGGGGACTCTACTTCATGTTCTTTATCTTCCAATCGGTCACTAACGGAGGGCTTTTTCATGTCTTGTTAAACATAATTACAGGATAACATATATTGAAGATTCCCCTCGAGATTGTCAGTTTAGCTTTAAGAATAAATATTATAAACAATACGACAATTCTTATTCCTTAGATAATTAAACTTTCTTCCTTGAGAAACATTTGTTTTTTTTTTGTATTTTCTAATCAATCTGTCAATTATCTTATTAAAGTGTTCGCCGTTTAACGTGCACCATAAACTTAAAAAATCAACTATCTATAGATATATATATAATTATAATTTAATATAAAAATCTATTTCTACAATACTTATTAATTTGCAAATGTTCATTAGTTTCATATACCATATTTTTTATTCTTACTTTTTATAACTTTCTGCTATTTTCACTTAACTATTTTTATCTTATTGCCTCTTTCATTTACTTTACGGAAAATGTTTCGTAATCGTTTTAATGCAACGTGATTTTCGGTCGATTTGTATGTAAATCTATCTTAAACGATAAGCCAAAATTATATTCCGCAATTGTACTTATTATTTTTATTAGCTAGAAAATTCAGTCGTGTCACAGAAAATTTCACTGTGAATCGTCACGGATCGTCACGGGTGTTCGATCGGGTATTCATGCGAGTCAGAGCGACTAGCTGTACGTTGCCAATCTCTAAGTGATTGTTGGCTTCGCTTCAATCTTGAGAAAGCCAAGGTACATTTACCACCTCTCTTTCCAATCCCCCCAGCACCACCTGTTGAGAGAGAAAAGTCTCGAGGCTCGTCGGTGCTTGAGTGTCAGTTACTCGAGATTGTGTCGGGATATGACGTACAGGGTGCTTCAAAGTTTCTCGGCTCTATCATAAGAATCTTCTTTAGAGACAGATATATAGAATGGAAATTATATTAATAAATTGACAATGCTGAAAAATCTAGATCTTGTTAAACTACTTGTAATGAATTAACAAACTTTCGTTATCATGTGAGAGAAGAATAGTAGCGTTCTTTATAATATTAATTTTTAAGGTTTATTTCAACACCCATTAAATATTATGCAGTAATACTTTAATTATATCGCGGTATATATTCTAACAAGGAAATATTTAACGAGAAAATTTTTAAAGGATTACACTTGCAGTCGTGCACTTGAACGCGAGAGGCGAGGGGAGCGGTCTTGTGAAAGCTCTTGTAAAATAATCCATAAGTCATGGGAGAGATCTGCGTCCGACAATGGAATAGCATATTAGAGCTTAACGCTGGATCGAGTTCTTATGCGAAAAGAAAATGTTTCCGTATTAGGAGTTTGAATTTTAAGATGTCGTTTTCGTGCAGCGGATATAAAAAAAGAAATGTGCCAGTAGGTGGAAAAAGATCAGAATATGAATACAATATATAGTACATCTAAACGCACACACCATATTTGACTTCAACGTTAATTAAGTTGGAAATGTTAATTTAGTGAGACATAATTTCATGAATTCACGAGTTCTCTCTTAGAAAATTGCGTAATCCCCATAATTCCGAAGATTATTTCTATAAAGCTTCATTGAAGTACGTTCGTCATTGAAGTACGAACGTCACGACTTCATTCCGATATCGAATATTACGCTTTCACGTCGAGAAGTTCATTTAGAGATTTGTCGATAGACCGTTTCAAGAGAGTGATTAGAAAAAGATTACGGCGAAATGAGTCTTTTCTGTCTCCACCCTCGCGTGCGGTTTTCTCTTTCATGTTGATAGCTTCATTTCCGCTATGCTGTTTGCGGTTTGAATAACCTTCAAAGGTAAACGAGCGGGATTTATTGGTTGTCGAAATCAAAAAATCTCCCAGTTTTTTTCGCTGATTCTTACTGTTTTGAACGATACCTTGATTATTTAAAGCATTAAAATCAAATTTATTCTTATAATTTTAGGCAGATTTTTTCTATTTAAAAATACTTTAGATTTTTAAAGGTGTTGAAAATACTTATTTAGCGAGTTTATCGCAATTAAAAAGATTATTCAGTTGTTTTAATAATTTATTTTAATAATCTTAAAAATATTAAATGAAATAATAATTAAAAATATATATTGACTATCAATAACAGAAAAAAGAAATCTTTATATTCGCAATAAAAATGTTTCTCAAAGCTGTGTAAATGTAAGAAAAATTATTATATTTCAATACGTAACATCTCAAGTAAAAGTAGGTATATTTACACACGTATCTATTTCCTAGAATAAAAATTTCTCAAATCGAGCAAATTTCTCAGATCAACGATCCAACTAAATCTTATATTCGCACAACGAATTTGAGTAAGGATTCGCCATCCACGCCGGTAAGCTTGATATGTCAAAGGGAGTTAATCGTTCCGAAAATTTGCGTCGACGTTTCATTCAATTTGCGCAGCCATCTAGATTACGCCAGCAAAATCGTGATCCAAGGATATTCCCCGAAGAGAGAGGATCTTTTTCGACCCTTTGCCTTACTTTCTTCCATCATCCACCAAATCTCAGATGTGAAGCGCGCGGTACTATTTAAATAGTAGATTCCAATCATGCATACGACTTTTACATTTAATTTACGTACTTCTTACTTAATAAGTGACAAATCCAATTATAATTGTAATTATAATTATTAAGTCTATGGCAGTAACTTTTGGATTACTGATTTTTAAACAAATAAAAAAGCGCAATGAATGATTCAAAGTAATGATTTTTTTGGTAAAAAATATAAAATTTGCAAATATGCAACAGCAAAAATTTTTTTCATATTTTAAATATGGATTTATCACGTAAAATCAAACATGGTGCAAGTTAAAAGAAATATCCTTCGAGCCATGCAATATTTCGACGTATCTGAGCGTATATTGAACAGGTCGAACATAAATCCGCGAATAAAATTTATTTACTAGATAGCGATGCAATGTTTATTTTATACGCATACTTTATATTTACAGGCTTCGAGCGTACAGGCTTTTTTTACGACATGTGCACATTCTATTATATGAATTATTCATCGATAAATTGCTCCTTTTAATGAAGTTGTCGTGTTTTTGAAAGTAAAGGATTTTCGCATTCCCGCAAAAGAATTATGAAACTGATAATTTAATAAAATTTCGCACTTGGATAGCATTTATATAGAGGGTATCGCAAAATTCATCAAATGTTCTTGCAGCCGCATATAGTAGGATAAATTTGAAATTAATTTTGTATTAATAAAAATTTTATTTAAAATAGTCTATCAGTTAAGTATACATATATAAATAAATTTGTAAGTAGATTATTATTTCTCAAATTAAATTTTTATTAAAGTATTAAATTTTAATAAGGTAAATTATTTTTATTGAAGATGAGAAAAAAGAAAAGAAAAAGCAAATAAAATTCAATTCCTTTTTGTATCTATTGCATGCTATAAAATTAAATTTAATGTACCTCGAATATCGCATTGATCTGTACTACCATTTTTGTTCGTAGATTTCCTAACATGATGGAATTTTCGATACGTTCATTGATCCAATTTGATCGAAATGCGACAGCAGAGGGATGAAATTTCGGTAGTCGTACGCGTGATTTCCTCAGATTTGATGAGAATTTCCGGAGAGGTAGTCGATACCACCAATCGGGAAGAGAAAGAATTTTCCTCTGAAAAGATTTTCCCTCGCGCGGATCTTTCGAAGGGTCTTAGGCCGAAGCGTTACTTAACTGAATATCGACTATATACCTGCACGTCCCTAAGGGAGAAATAATCACAGAGGAATTATTCTTCCGGCCCACTTTCATTGCCGTAAATATTTCACCCAGGGGAACGATCAGCAATGTCGTGAATAATCTGGGCCAAGGTTCGTCGGCCGTTAATCTTGAATTCTGAACCGATTTCCTGTACAGAGTTTCCTGTTCAGAATAATCGATTTTTTGGGTTTTAACGAATTTTTTTGGTTAATTCCGAGTTGATTCTTTCAGCGAGAATATGAGAGAGATTGATACCACTTTCTTGAAATCTTTAAGATATAATTTTAAATATATCACTTAATTTTATCTTATGTTAAAATTCTATCAAAGTATGTTTGTTTTAAATATTTTTTAGAGAAAAGTTCTTTAAGGTATGCGGCATAAAAATCGAAATTATTCTGATGTGAGAGCGTGTAGTGCATATAAATCCTGTATATTTGTTTTTCAGAATTGTTTGTAAATGAGGGGTTCACTGGCAGCTTATTCAGACCTCCTATTAAAAATAATTTTTTTTTAGTTAAACGAAATAAGCGCAATATTTTTTTCTTATGGATTTGGAGGGCGCATAAATAGCGCATGCGCATGCGCTATTTATGCAATATTATATAATTTATTCGTTAAATTTTGATAAAATAGGGGGCGGGGGATTAGCTAGGCAGATATTATAGTGTCCAAGTGATTAAAGCGCTCATTCTACTCGGTATTGTTCATTCGCAATAGGCGAGCGGAATTCCCCTTTTTCCAAACGTGTAAATCCAGGCCATTGATGAATACAACGCGCTTCCGATTGAAGTTCGACCAAAACGAATGAAGTTCGATCATCGAAACAGAAAACACGAATTATCGCGCTGATTCGCGGCCGGCGATGAAGAGTCCGGTTGACGGACCACTTCCGCTTACGTCGCGAAAAAATCGAGCCTATTTTTTTCTCTTCCCCGGGTTAATCAAATCGACCTCGGAATGTGAAACGGGCAATTCTCCGTACCTATGTAATGAATCGTCGAGTGGTAGGTACTCGGTATGCGGCTGCGCGAAATCTCGATAAAAGACGTCGGGGGCTCTTTGTTTTTCCCCGGGCTCGATCTCTCGCTCTCGCCCGCGTTCGCTCTCCCTCTCGCTGTCTCCCAAGCACGGCAGAATCGTCTGGTGCCTCTAATGGAGTTCCTAGCACAATAGCGGCATTGTATAGTCTCCCTGCAAGCCTGTCAGGCCTCTCTCCGTCCGTTCTCGGCTGGTTCACTCGCCGGAGAACGCTTCGACCGTGCCGGAGGAGAGAGAGAACGCGTCGCCGTGCCTACCGCCTACTCCTGGTAACCGCTATCGGCGTAAATACAATATCGGACGATAGCTTCGCCGGGTATTCAATCGCGCGACAGAGAGCAACCGCCGTTGGCGTATAATATCGACCGCCGGCGGTTCACTGGCGACGAGGAAATTACGGATTTTCCGCGGCGATCACCTTAGAACCTCGTCGATCGCGGGTTTCTTCCTCAGCCGGATCAGCGACGTTCTTTCACTACTGACGAGTAAAGATCGCAGGAGCGCGAGCACCCTCTTCGTCCGACAGTCCGACTAAACAGCATTCCTCTACTGCCCAGTGTGAACGAACATGCGTTGTAATAATCAATTATTTTGTTCAACAACTGTGGAACCGCATCTACTCTGTCTAATGACGTTCTTTCATTACTAACAAATGCGAATCAATAGTGCGGATCAGTTATTCATTCGACGGCCGCAATTGCGTCGCAAACTGGATCCTGATTACATATACTCTTTCATTCTGCTAGCCAACGTATGTACTATGTACGCTGCATATAATGTCGCATATACGTCTACTCGCTGAATTTAATCGTTGCGTAGCGGGGGATTTTGCCACGTTAAATGCCCTCTCCTGCATTCATTCGTACGCACAGCGTGGACTCGGCTCCGGACGAATCTCTCTTCGCTTTCGACACGTTCGCGCTCGGTTTAATCCCCATTTGTTCCCGCTACGCTGATACTTATATCGGTTTATATATTTTTTTTCTGTCATCGTAAAACTGACGTAATACGGATTAATCGGGAATGTTTGTATGTCACGTCGAACGTGCGTTTGTCGAGTGGACGTGCAACGGCTCAACGAACGAATGTCCCCGAGATGGATTAGCGACGGTATTACCGAAATGTCGTTACTCGCAGCTTTATGGTGCGTTTGACACGAATATTTAATGATACTACTAGCGCGATATATAACGTCAGTATTATAATTTAAACAATTTCTTTCTTTAAAAAATTATTAAAAATAAAAATAATTTCATGTTCTATTTTCCCGACTTCTGTGACATACACAGTTGGAAAAAAAAACTAATTAAAAGCATAATAACCCGATGTAAAAAATTTACCTTCATGCGATTTTGTCGCGTATTTTTATATTTCAAACAAAACAGCAGCAATGTACCATGGATATTAAAATCACGTTATTTTACGATTTCAATGAAAATATGCGTAATATTGGAATGGAAGAAACAGAAAGAGCCGCATTCAAGTTGAAAGCAATTTCGATCACATATTCCTAAAGATATTATTCGACCTTTGCGTGCTTATACACAATTGTTTAGAAACCATATTCAGTTAAGGTACATGTGCTTTCGTCCCGCGTGCATAACATTGCAGTGGAATTCACGAAAACCAGAACATTCCCTGAAAGTTAGTCGCGAATTTGCGGGAAGGAGTGGCAGCAGCGAACGTATAACACACACGGAAATACGCGCGCGTACACACACACACACACACACACGTGTATATACGTAAACGTGTTCCGACTATGTGACTGTACGTTGCAATTATTAAGCACCTACCCGCCAAACTCTTTGATTCATATGTTCGTTTATTAGCGGGTACGCGGAGTTTCTCGACAAGCTTCGAAACTTTGTGCATTCGCCAAGTACTTGCGCGTAAGTTTATTCGCTAAAGATTTTATCTGACCCGAATTAGGAATCCTTAGGAAGTTTACGGTATTTCGCGATGCGAAAAGTTCGTCTTAGTTGGCGCGAGCTTTGATAAACTCGTCGTAATAATATTCCCTTTCTCTCTTTTTCTCCGTATTTCTCGCTTTCCTTCCTTCTCTCTCTCTCTGTCTCTCTCTTTCTCTGTTTGACTACGACGTTCATGCTTGTTTTCTACAGCGAGAGTGGACATTTTAATTAGCGGAGCGTGACACGAAGCGCAATGCGAGGGAATAATACAGAATTGCGCGGAAGAGTTCATGCGCGCCTCATTACGGCTCCAAGCGCGATCTCTCGCGCGTTATTTCGCGAAGCGTTTAATAAAACACACCGACCGGTCTATGGACCTGCGTGCGTGCGTGAAATCGAACACGCGTGTAGTGTTCACCGTATATAATGTTACGTATATTGTCGCGTGCGCGAGACATTACTCGATCGCGCGAACGTGACCCGGTGTTTAAATATGAGCCTGGTGTTTAAATTCATTCGCATCCCTCCTCTCTTTTATAGCGATACTCCTGCGTTTGTGCGGCTGGTAACTGATTCCGGTGACTTGCGCGCGGAATGCAATCGAGCGGATGCAAAGGTAATTTAATCATTTTGAAAAAAAATTTACTTGATCCGACTTCGGTCAGTAATTTGAATAACCGATATTATTCGAATTTCGCCCATGTCGATATGTGTACAGAATACAGATATGTGTACAGAATACAGAAATTACGTAAATGGAGATCCTAGAGATTCTCCTGTAAAAAATTACTGTATATATGATTACTGTAAATAATACACTGCAGTTATTAACTACAGGCTAACTATATGTATAATTTGACTAGTAGAAGTTGGTAAATTTAATTCTTGCGGAATGCAAAGCAATAACGCATTCTTTTCTCTAGGAAGAACTTCGGAAACTTCTAAAGTTTCTTTTCTAAACTTCTCTTCTCAGACTTTATATTGGAGCGCACGTTTTCTTCCGAGAAAGCTGTCCGATTAAAATCAGGTAATCTTCTAAATTGCAAACAATTTCAGGCACAAATGAATTGATAAAACTCCCAGAAGGGGACAAGCAAAGTGGGGGATTCGAACCGACGTAAAAAAAAAGCGCACGGAATACGCACATTTCGGGTTGCAAGGTATTAGATGCGGTTAAAGCGGCAAAGGTCAGTCCACGTCCTTCGTATTAGTTATTTTTACCGACAAGATACCCGATATTAAAATAGAAATAGAATAATAACGTACGCCACGGCCGATCGTATAATATAATCATGGGTTTCTAATATCGGATGCTTCGGGACTTACGGAGTTACGGCGTTCACAGGGAACCGTGCAGGAATGTAATTAAATGATTGCAATGAACGATATAATAGCGCTTCAAAATAGCTTGCTGCGTCTGACCTGCTTAACATTCCTATAAGCCCCGCTCGTGCGAAAGTTGTTTACGAAGTGGAGCGAGTCCTCGTCACATTGATTGCTCAATATCGAGTCAGGTCGGCAATCCAGACGATCGTCAATCGGATAGGTCCAAAAAGGATTTAATTTTTTTTAATGATTTAAATTTATATAGTGCATTTTGTAAGATTTTCCATTTTGTTGCAATATGTAAATGATTAAATCGATCAATTTACTTTCTCCCTTTAACTCTTTTAAAAAAATATAATATGTATTA
>NW_020223336.1:259961-333102 GCF_003070985.1 Temnothorax curvispinosus | reverse complement strand
ATTTAAGCGACCTAAACGTTAATTTTATCATGAAAAATAATTAATCGCTTGTCTGAACCGGATTTAGGGGCATCCTGACATTTCGCAATATTATTATGTCAAAATTAATCTGTTTTGTATCCTGCAATTTGTAAAATTAAAAGACAAGCGCAATCTGAAGTTTCTTTTCGCTGACAGTGACCAATAGCACGTAAAATACAAGTTATAATGTGATTTATTCCGAACCGTTATGATTGCTAATGTGTACTTTTAAAATGAATTTATTCTACATTTTCACAAAAACTTAATTTTCTTTTTTTATGGAGTAAACTGTACATTTCACACAATTGGTAGAATATTGAGTTCTCATTTTATAAATAGCCGTAGATTGAATGTATTCGTTATAAAATCAACACACAGGCTTTTAAAATCGAAATTTGTTGATATATGCTCACACTGACTTCATTTCAAACTATTATTGACTATTACATTTCGGACAACCTGTACAGATTGTTTTATGAAGCTTTTATTCAACGTCAGAGTCATAAATAACAAATAAGTATGAACAAAAGCAATGTAATGTTGATTTTTGTATATTTCTCGATTACCTATCGTATATTAATTTCTATAAGAGTCCAGCAAATGCAAATTCTTGGAAACAGTTCATTATATAGAAATTCTTGTCGGCGAGCGTGTTCCACGTTATTTATTATCAATAGTCTGACTGTACGAAGCACCGGATTCTGTGTCGGTTCCTCGCCACGAGGAACTTGTCTGGGCGAGAGTCTGATATCACTAAGGATGCAACAGTACGACGCGTCGGCGAGTGTCGACCCAGTTACACGCTGGTGGCTGACCCACTTTCGTTTAGCGCCGCGTATGCGCCCGGTCGGCCGTGCGTGTGTGTACAGTGGTGCGCCCGTGCGCGCAGCTCGCATGAGAAACGAAGAGAGAAGTAGCCGGCTAGCCAGCCAGCCAACCAATCGGCCAACCAGCCAGCCAACCAGCTTGTACACGGTATCGAGAACGCCGTGTAGAACGATGACGCGCGCCCCGCTGTACAGCACACACAGTCCGAGCACGGCCAACAGGTTGTGCGCTCCCCTGGCTCTCATATAAATATAGACACAGCCGGGATCATCCCTGGACCGACCGCGGGTCGCCCCGACTCTGTTCTCCCACCCGTCGTCGTCGTCACTACCCCCGCCACCCCTAGCGCGTCCCTGAAACTACCCCCTCAGTCATGCGGTCTATCTCTCTCTCTCTTTCTCGGTCTCTCCTTATTCTCTCGTTCTCACGAAATTGCCGAAACGCCTCACGCAGCTACCTCCTTTCGCTCTCGTTCGCTGCCTCCACGCGTGTTCGACCGCGTGGGCACGAGGCTCCCTTAGGGAAAGAAACTTTTTTATTTTGATAGATCTCTCTTTCATCCCTTCCGGGAGCGCTCTATTGGAACTTTTTCGGTTCCAAAATACTAAAATTTATTCGTGTCGAACCTTGTAACAGTGTTACGCTAACTTCGTAATAATGTAGAGGCGAGGACTAGAATTAGAGGGTGAATTTCATTAATACGAAAAAAGCTTCCGTGTTAGAAGAAGCATAGAAATAATTATTATTCCTTTAACTTGTGTTTTCTGACCAATAATGAATGGTTTTATTATTGGTCAGAAAACACAAGTTAATGGAATAATAAATTAGAGTGGGTCAAATTAAATTAGTATGCTAGTTTTTAATCTAATGATTTACTCTATAATAATTCTTTCTAGTCTTCGCTACTTTGTCAAATATATACATAGTTTTATATATTAAATTAAAGAATAATAGAGAACTAAAATGTTCATACTTTAATATATGTATCAACTATATAATAAAATCAATGTTAACTGAACAACAATATTATCAAGCAACAGAATAAAATTCACAGTGCAACTTCTTCAATTTCAATCAGTTGTACAGAGATTCTACAATAGCGACATACTAGCCGGTAATATTCGATTTGCCCTGTATTCTATTTTCTGTTTCGTGGCATTCAAGAAAACAAACGCGTCTTATGGAGGTCCACTAGACGATATTTCTGCTCTTTTGCCTCGCCCTTCACGTAACGACCATCTATTTTCTATCCGTTTTCCTCCGGAATCGATTGCGACCTACTCAGCCTATAAACAGTTCCATATAATAAAGTCTGTCAAGTCGCGAGATGCTCGAAGAATTTTCTTTTTTCTTCGAATAACGGGATAAACACATTTTTCCAATTAAGTTTCCTCTTTCACTTCACTGTTGCGCTTAAAAGCAAAAATTGGACGGACACGAGAACCATCTTAACGTCGACTTATAATGTCTACCAACGGAACATCTTTAGAGAAGCCATTAAAATCGCAGAAAACACTTTTGCAACTTTATATTCTGGAAAATTTATCTTACTTTAGCTTACCTAATGAATTATTCAAATTAAGAGACTCATTTTCTTTATGGACAGATTGACTAGACATCATTTTTGAGGATGCATTTCTTTTCTCAAGCTACTTGCAGCTATCCATGAGGATAACTTAAAATTTGTCTTAACTATTTAACCTTAATTATAAGGCAGGTAATATCAAGAGATTAATTCTGTAATAAATATCCGGTCATTTGTAGAATTAGATAAGTCAACCGCGATACGATACTTTTGGGGGAAATAAAAGTAGATTGTGTTAGAAATTTTATTAATTTTGTTTTTTCAGTAATTATCTTCTATCTCAGGTAATTTATTCAAGAAAACCACGTATAGTGTCCCCTGATTATATTTTCTTACACGTAATAATTAGCCAATCTCGTCTATATCAGTGATTATGATACGACGAGTTTCGCTACAGCTCGTCAACAGTAGTATGAACTAGCACAAGCGTTCCATATCGGCTTCTCGTCAAACTCAAGCACGTATCAAGACGGACATTGTTCGCGAATAGTGGCTCAGTAGATGCACGCAGCTTTAGAATACGCAGTCTATTTGTGTTCTCACGAAGTGTTCATTGGTTTTCTTTATGCCGTCGGGAAAATGGCCGTTTCAGGAAGCATTGTTCATACACCGTCGCGCGTTTAGCTTCACGTCCCTCATCGCGAGTGGTGCGGTAATAGAACTATCTACATTGGATGAACAATTTCTATGTTGATTTTAGTAGCCGGATTCAATTTCAGCGCAAGATCACCGAGCCTCAATTCAATAGTTTAATTCTCATACAAGTAAACAATATGACTATAAATCTTGTTAAAAATATATTACGTTAGAAAGAGGGCTATAAAGCAAAAGATTAGAGATATTTATTACGCAAAAGATACTTCACAATGATGCAAACGACGCACAAAGAGCACAATACGATCATCGCGGGGATAAATGCGATTCAGTATATAAAAAATAATCAACTTACCCCATGATGGTCCCGTTGCCTGGTGCCTCCTTTTCTCTTATTCTTCCGTTTCCTTTTGTTTCTCCGTAACACTCGCACAATATTTAAATTGCGAAAACACAATTAATTACAATCGCACGCGCATTAATCATAAGAATACGACGACCGGCACTTTGTACGGCACTTCCGACATTAATAACAAACGACGTGCGCTTATTACATTACCGCGCGACATAAGAATAATAAGAAGAAAGATCAAACAAAGCTACAATCCGACCTGCGACTCGCAAATTAAAATACTGACAAATATATAAATTACAATTATATTTACTTATTAAACGCGTCGCGCCACCGTTCGATACAGAATTGATCTCTTCCGCGACGTTTAATTAACGAAAGAAAAATTCGAGAATGGCATCGGCAATTATCTTGATATCGTGAAAGACATTTACTAAAATAAAGTTAGTGATTAAGACTTAAGACGTACAATTAATTAAAATAAATAATTAAAAATATACAAATTCAAATATTGCATGAGAAATACATCTTGAATAAATAAAGAAATCTTGTTAAATATGCGTATTATTAACGATCGATTTACCGTGCCTTCTCATCATTTTTTTATATTATTTTATCCGGAGATTTCTATCGTGCATTATTTCGCGTTTCCGATTAAAAGAAATGCGGGCAAATTATATTTAAATCAGCAAAAGAATCGAAGATGTAAGACGTATTAAAAATTCGGCATTGTTAAAACAACCATCATTTCTAATTACGGTCGAAAAATAATTTGTAATTCCCATTCACTATACTGTTTCATTAGCTACACATTTTAAGTAAGTCGTGTACGGTATTTATATCGCTCATTTGTCGTCGCCTTGATACGCCTACGGATCGCGGAAATTGAAGGATCTGTTAATCATATATCGTATATGTAGAGAGTAGTAACGTCTTCTCTCTTTTAGTACTCGTGATGACCGTGTCTCGCGTCCCGTAATAAAATAAGATACAGAGCGCCCACGCGCTTTGCCCTCCTCACTACGCACTACGCAGGCCGACGCGTGACGTAGCACCGTGCTGTAGGTTGTTTATCATTCTTGAGACGGCAAAAAGTGAGGGGTGAGCGGTGAGCCGCCCCGCCTATTGTGTTATCTATTGATACTCGAGACACGATTTCGCGAAGTACTATCGTTATTATCTTCCGAAACGTGGTACCGTGCGTATCGTAGAAAGTAAAAATCTTTAATAGAATCTTTTTACACATAAACGCGATAATACCGAATAACGACAAATACCGAAAGACACCAAACAATATCTCTTCTTACAATTATTAAAATTAATTAATCCGCGCGATTTATTAACCCTAGAATCCATGATACATTTTTTTGACCTTCTAATCCATGACTGGGGGCAATATCGACGCTTTATTTGATCGTAAAACCGGTCCTACAGAAATAAAGGGCCTTTAAACCTACATGAATTTCTTCGTTTTTTAATAACGAAGAGAATGGTATACGGTAAATTTAATTTTACTCAAGTTTAGTTAGTGAAAAATCCATTTAAAGACTGAAAAACGCAGAAAATCAGCAAAAACCTCTTTTTTTAAACAAAAATTTGTATCTTTTTTTGTAATCAACCGATTTTAAAATTTCAAACGGGGTTTTAAAGAGGACACATTAGACTATTAGAAAAAAATTGTCATCGCTATGTTCTGTTCAAAAAGTATATTTATTTGGGACTATAAAGATGAAGAAATTCGCAAAGTTGAAATACGGAAAAAGTCGATGAAAAAACCATAAAAAATTGTATTTTAAGTATTATTTCATTTTTATTTGATACAAAATAGTAAAAAATATGAAAAAAATGAAACATTATATCGCCCAGCCATTTTCTGCGAAATGTCAATCTTCTTAGGCAACGGGATTTTTACCGACTAAATTGTGTGATATTTCGTCTTAAATAATATTTATGACTATTTATGCTCAGATTACGTAATAATACATGATATATATTGATTCTAGCGAAAAAATAAAATTAGCTTACCGTGACGAAACTCAAACGGCAAGTCACGACTGGGGTCGATATCGACCCCACGCCCGCTTTACGACTGTGCTACTTCACTGCTAGCGAACAACTAACGTTGCGCCCGACATAACCCTACTTTTAGAAAGTTGAAATGAATTATGGTTCAGGTCCTGAGTCGATAATGTCACTCGCTAGCTCAGGAGCGTAGTTCAAAGTTCGCCTGGGGTCGAAATCGACCCCAGTCATGGATTCTAGGGTTAAGTCCTATGATTTGTAAACTTTTGTATCGAAACGGTGACTATCATTTGAAATAAAATCTTATGCCATTTTTACATTTAAAATGATAATCAAAGAGATCGAAGACAAGAATTATAAAAATTATTTCATCATATTTACATGCAATCTAATTTCTTCGACTTAAATTTAAATATATTTTTATGAATGTCTTTTAAAAACGTCTTGAATAATTTTGCTGATTAAAATATTTGCCTATATTATTGTCGGATAAAGATAGAACGCGGAATAATCCACGAGATGTCAAATCGTGTGATCCAAACAATAGAAAATCGTAAAATATTGATATGCTTATTAGTGAATAACTTAAGATGTCGAAATAGAGACAATGTTCAGTAGATAAGATATTTAAATTAAATATTTCGTAGCGAGAATTGCTTGGCATGAAGACGCGCGGTTTATCTTCTTATGTATATATGACGAACGTATGTGTATTTGCTTTGTTATTCGCCGAGACAAACCGTTCGCACTCAAGCCTCCTCTACGCAACAAACAAGGACGATTGTTATCATTCACGCGACGAGACTCGAGCCGGCAGGTACTTATTGTTAGTGGCGCGTCAGACGCTTCGCGCGTTATTATCTCTCGAGATTGCGATCGCAATCATCCCCCACGATTATTACGATTATTACAATTAGCGATTATTGGCACGCCGTAATTAATGACTAACAAACGTTACCCTTCTGTTGCACGGAATAAAGCATAATAAAGCGCACGTCACACGCAATTCAGGCCGGGAGTGTTGCGCGAAATGCCGCGCGTTCCTTGTATTTCAGTGATTAATGCGCGCGCGATCGAAATTAACCGTGTTCTCGTGAGTGTTGTGTGAGTGCGACGAAGGAGTCTGACAGGAAGAGGAAGAGGAAGAGAGGAGCAAATCTGGAAGGCATCAGGCGAGCAACAGCGGAGCAACCATGAAGTGAGTAACTTATTATTGTTGTTACACGCAAAATTAATTGTTTCTAATTATTTGATCCGCGTAATAATTATTTTTCAAAATATCAATTATATTTATTTCGAGCGATTTTATAAATTGGATACATTCATATTTTATAGTTAACGTAGTTGATATATTCATAACATTCTACTGCTGCGCGTCGTATCGGTGAGTGTTAAATTTATCTCTTATTTTAATTCGAAGAATTGGTTCTGTTAAAGTTGTGTTAAACATATGTAAAGTATATGTAAATTTGCTTACGTATCATTACGCAAGATTAATGTAGATAAACATGACATTTCATAAATAGATAATTTACTCCCGCATTAAATTTATACCGCGAGTTTATTAATGCGCTTCAAACGAGAAGCACTAAAAAAATAGTTATGTGTGAACAACGGTTTCCGATTATTTGCCTTTTTATCTATGAAAATTGAACACTAAAGTTCAATTACTATTCGATTTACTCTTAAAATTCAGGTCTCGAAACTTGAATATCTACCGTGAAACGAAAACAAAAAATGGGATTATACGCGGACCCTTCGGATTTGAGGCGACTGATCTCGGATATAAAAGTTAGCATCGCGGCTTTCCTCTTTTAAAGGCGATTAAGCGTTTTACGCGTAAATAACGAGCGAGAGGAAAACCAGTGATTGCCCGCTGTCGACGGAAATTTAATCAAGGCGAGGAAATAAATAAAAGTAAAAACGAACCGCGCTTGGGTACTCACGTCGCAATAGATTATACGTTATATTCGCGAACGCGTGTATATAGACGATGGTTTTCCCATTGCTCCCGTATGATCGTAATGAAAACTTGTGTTTCACATAAAAGTATAACTAGAGAACGATATAATTTCTCAGCGGGGTATAAGTACAATAACTACGTGGATTAATTTTTAATTTACGTTGCTTGACTTATTGTACGCAATTATAAACCGTTAATAGCCTTTTTCGCGACCGGAGAACCGGCAGTTAATTTTTTATGCTTGCAAGTAGCCGCTTTATGATCGGTTATAACGGTCAAGAGTATGGTTTCATTAAATCATGTTTCCACGGTGGAAGTAAGTGATCTATATTAGAGAGAAGCCGACGGAGAAAAAAACAGGAGATACTTATTCAAGAAATATTTTTTATAATTTATTTTTTATCCGCAACTTTCTAAAGCACTTGGGTATGATAACGTTGAATTTACTTCTATATTTGATGTGAAATTTATACAAGATTCATTACGGGAAAGTGCGTTCATGACATACGATTGATACGATATACGTGTGGGCGAAATAATTTGTTCTGCTTATGCAAATTCCACCGTGGTTTTTCATTACATTTTCTTTAATATCCTGCTGCTGCATGAATTTTAATATAAAAGGAAACAAGATTCGGAGAAGATAAAAATTAGAGCAAATAGTATGATAGGATAGGTCAATTTTCATGAAATGTTGCTCTCTTCTGCATTTCATGAAAAGATTATACGGCCGACTACATAACCGACCGCGACTACTTGCTAAGATACGATGTGCTCCTAGATTGTAACTCCTCCTTGATTAAGCGCCGACTCTACATCGATCAGGCTTGAGAAATAAATTCTCTATTGATCAAGTATAATAAAGCTTAAACACAAACATAAACGTATCAATTTGTTGAACTCGCGAAATTTTTATTTTATTTTATTTGCGATTAATATAGACGACTTGTACACAACGCCGTGCCTGTTTAATTTATTTCATCTATAAGCTATAATCTAAAATCCTGTCAGAGAAGAGATCGATACTTTCATTTAGCTATGTGTTCGCAGCAGTGCCTGAAGGCTGAATCAGGCGGCAGATTGTCGTCACGGAGTGTAGCGCGAACCAGGTCTGAAGACTACGAA
This sequence comes from Temnothorax curvispinosus, assembly GCF_003070985.1. Lineage (NCBI taxonomy): Eukaryota > Metazoa > Arthropoda > Insecta > Hymenoptera > Formicidae > Temnothorax > Temnothorax curvispinosus. The sequence continues at coordinate 324,612 of NW_020223336.1, read as the reverse complement.
TCTTCCGTGTGTTATGATTAGAGTTTGCGATCCTGGGCTCCTCCTGCTTTGCTCTCGCGACGTAATTCGCCGCCGCAATCCGTCCTGTAATTCGTTCACGTGCGCGTCGCACTCGAATTGACATTCGGGACTCGTCGTCGCTGTAATACCGTAAAACGTTCTCCTCGTTCGCGCGACAAATTTCATGCAAATTTTGCATGCGCGCATTCTCGGTGCCAGCAGACGCGCGGTCCTGTTTTTCTCGCATAAAAAGGCGGTGCAGCGACGCGCGTTCACGGCGTGTTTTTCAATGAGGAAACGCGAGCCATTTAAGCGCCACTTAAAGAAAAGCAACAAGTAAAAGAGGGCGAGACTCGTCCGTCACCTTACGGCCGCCACCTTCCAAACCACCCCACGTGTGCGTCAACGCCTATTTGCACATACGAGGTAACACTTCCGGCCATACTCAACTTCCTGGTGTTAAAGTTGGCTCGGGTAATCGTAAAATGCGCACGATAAAATTCCTGAGTAAAACGAGACGCGACAAAAAAAGGACAGATATAATTATAAAGTAAAATATAAAAAAGCGTAACTAAAAATAAATTGGCATCACGTCTTTGTGCTATGCAATTTTGAGACCAGAATAATCCGTGTACGTTGTTAAAATATTATGCATTGCAAGTGTTTCATCTTTTGCTCTGACTTTTATTCTGAGTATATTCATATATACCGGATAATTTTTTGATAAATTGCATATCTTTTAACGGTAGCTGCTGCATAACTTAAAATTAACTCGTTGACGTTTGATCGCAACGTTGTCACGTCTGATTACAATTCAGTTTGCATCCTAAATCAAATCGCGCGTGACCTGTGAATGAGATGAAAATTGAATCGTGCATCAAACATTCGACATGCACCTTCGATTTATACCTCGCAATTGTGCGTCCCACCTAGATTTGTGAGTGGTGTTGCGGGATATGCTTACCCGATCTATAAATTTATCGAAGGCACGAGTCGCATGTGCCTTCAAGAATTAATGTAACTCAGGAGTTTATGGAACACGTTTCTCATTTATTGGCAGTCGACGCGGCCACCTGATGTGTATCGGTCGTTCGGATCTCGGCATGAAATAAATACGTACAGCTGGGATTGAAATCGGGCAAAAAAAATACAGGGAACCGTGGAAAGTATTATCTGATTTATACGGATGATGTAAATGCAAGCTGCATGTTTAAATAATACGATGCACCACAAACGAAACGCGCGTCCATTGTTTCAGGCTGCATTGAATTTAATTATAGGTGATGAATCGCCGCGATGACGTACGTTTTTATTAAATCTCGTCATAATGGAAAAATTATAAATGATTATTATCAAGAAATATTACGTATAAATTCGAGTAGCACGCAGAGCACACGATGAAAAGATTCTTTCTCATCTTGTCTCTAGCTATTCTTAATTTTTAGAACAAAACCCGAAAAAATCCATGTTCTCCTCTTAATGAATAAGCAATCGGTGAAAAGAGAAACGGTGAAATTGTCGCCGCGGAATTGCGCCGTATCGACCCGTGCTTGCTCGTAACAATTCTCTGGGCTGGTCCGTAAATTGTAATTTTTGGAGAACGACCGCCATCGTTGCCATCGTCGTGCCAAACCGCGCGAAACTTCGGTCCCGGGTGTATTTCCAGTCGTGCGCTTTAGCCTGATGAAACTTTTCTCTCCCGTTCCACATCCCGCGTGACGGTACCATTTTCCCGAATCGTCAGCGAACCGTGAACGCGCGGATCCCTTTTCCCCTCATTTCCGCGAGAGTTAGGAATACACTCTCTCGTGGAACTTTGATGGTATCGAGTTATGACACGTGGAAATAAATAAAATTGATCATAAAAATTCGCGCGATTAAATATTTTTCGGCCGGCGGAAAATGCCGGGATCGCGTTTGTCAACGTAACAGCGTTAAACGCACCTAGCTGTAAATCTAACGCGTTTCAGAACGGCCGTTTCGGGCGACTGGCCCTTTGATGTCTAACGGCGGATCGTGCCGTTTGTTTCCTCTTCATCGCAGTTTTTTGTTTTTTATGGATGATACTCGGCTGTCGTTTGCAACACTGCACTTGCTCGAACATGCTCGCACGTGGACACACGTACGGTTGCAGTTGGAAACGCAGGCGAGTCTCTGCATGGTGTATTGTTGTATTTTTCGTGAACGAACAACGTCCACGGTGAATTTGAATATCAAATATCAAACTTGATTGAACATATAGATATAAAATTTTATTGACATAAAAATCTGCTCGATGTAAAATGAAGAATAAGATTTCATTAGCTATGTAATCTTTATCTATCGTCTTTATTGTAACGAATCTTAAAAATAAACTGAGCAAATTTATTTTTAGTTCGCGCACATCTTTCGGAAATTCGAAAATTGTGAAGAATGATGATGAAGAATGTTGGGCATGAAAAAACACGGAGGACAAACACGTGAATAAAATTATTATCCGTTACACCGATATTTTTTCGCAACAAAATTTATGAGGCATTGCTACTGAGGCATATACATCTCGAATACGATAAACATTTTCTGGCATAATCAAAGGAAAAACTGTATAAAGATATTTAAGAACTATGTCTAACTTTTGAACGATTATCGTCTTTATTCCTGATTCTTTTCAAAATTCAAAGGAACGTAACGATAAATCTGTTAATTTAATTACGATTTTTCTTCGTGTAATTGAGAATGATAAAATAAATATGAAAAATTAATGAATAAGTTAAAAAGATAACAAAAATAGAGAAAATAGAATCGTTTTATGATAGCGCTTGCGCACAGCGAAATACTCTATTCCTGCAGACATTTAATTTTCTGAATTTATATTACATTTAAAAATAATTAAGTATTACTGTAGACACTCTTGGGAGTAATTATACGGTTATTATTTTACGTTTACCCGAGAGCTGCTTCTCATAACAATCACTTGTTAAAGTATGATAAAAAACTGTATAAACATTTATATATAATGTTCAATATTAATTTTAATAATAGTAAGTTAATATTAATGCGATTGCGTCTGTTTCTTTACAAAGTGTAATGAAATGTCCGTTTAAAAAGACGTAATGAACGCGTCACGCTCTTTTATTCATCGTCCAAGAGACAGCGGTTCTTAGTATTTCCCAGTACGCTGCACATTGTCCCGTAAATTTAACTGACAACTCAGGGACGATCTTAATATGGTATAATTTCCTCCTTTTTTTTTTTAAGCGAGTACCGTGGAATCAATATATTCACTTACGTCAGAGGTGTTCTTGGTAATTGAAATACTATCGGGCTGGGTTAAAACTCGAACAAGGTCTGAATAAGGAATTTACCATTCCTTCATGATAGATTAATAAGCAATGGAGCAGGACATAATACCGTGAATAGCGCGGCAACCGAGTATCCTTCATAATTCAAATATTTGACACCGAAATTACGGGAGATACGGGAGTTCACGAGTCTATGGGCAGCATGGCAGCAATTAGACGGCGTAATAACGCGTAATGCGCTCGTTGAAGTAAACGCGCAGAAATTATTTTCGGAAGAAAGATATTATGGAATCTGTAATGCGATAGCGATCTAACTGACCTAGTTTATTATCCCTAGCCCGAATATGTGCATATTTAATTCCGCCTTGCCGTTTTAAAAAGGTAACTGCGATTTTTAAATAAACTCGCGAATGATATTTAGTGCACAAGTATATTTTTCAACGAAAACGTTCTTTTTTTTCTTTCGTTGTGCGCCTTTTTCGCGAGTTTTATTAAAGCAATGGGCTTTTGGCTGCGATGGTGGTATTAAAGTGGAGAACTTTGCTGGCAGTGTAAGTCGGCTTTTACGGTCGGGTCTCTCGTGAACTCCAATTACGATAGTAATCCTTAATATACGTTCGTCTGCCGTATGGAGCTTCTCTCGTTCTATCGCGCGCCTACCAAGTTCTCTCGCTACCTACCGTTCTAATTCTAAATTGATGCGTATGCAATTCTTAATTCTAAGTCTTAACTCTAAAGCAAGGGGATAATTTTGGAATTATCTAACAATGCCTGTGGGCGAAATATTTGTGAAATATGATCAATTCACAGATATATTAGAAAATATCCAAATATCCTTTTTCTTTTAAAATATAACTTTACTGCGAGATGCTCTTTATGTAAGAGAAAGATAATATAATTATGTGGATATAAATCAGAAAAGATATTAATACAGTTTAAGAGCTTCTTAACGATCAATATCATATGTTTTTATTTCTTATGCGCTTTACGGAAACATTGAAATGATAAGAGCTTCATTGCTAGATTCATATCGATTGATAGAACGTAACGCTGATATATGGAGGAGTAAAAACCACAGTGGTGTAAGTCAAATTTTAAAAAATATTTTCTTGTGTGCATAGATGCAATCTGTACAATATATAAATTGCATCTATACACACGAAAAAATATTTTTAAAAATTTGACTTACACCATTGTGGTTTTTATCCCTCCAAATATATATATATATATATCATGTTTCGTGCAATGCTTAATTCATATCTTCACGCGCCGCAATCACGGAATAGAGGCACCGGCGAACTTTTAATGATCCCAACGGAAGAAAAGGAATTTCATTTGTGAACTCAAATCGAGCTTACCGGACCTGTTTAGAGATGTTTGAAGTTCCGGGCGTAGTAATATTTCGTGATTCTATGAAGCACTCGCGGAGCACCAGTCTCGCGCTTTAAATTATCGCTGACTTGCTGAGTCCCTCTGGCTTTCCATCCTGTAACAAAAAAGAAATGAAAAATATAATTTCGAGTACGTCTGACACAAGAGGGAGAACGTGAAAGAACCACTAATTATTTTGATTCAGTCGACAATAAAGCGCTTCATACGTGCGTCATAACGCGTTGTTGGACGAGCTTATCGTCGGATTCGTTAGCTTCAATGGCGGTAAAATGGCGCGTCAAACGGGTATAAAGTAACATCGCTAGCTCGCAAAGCTCGCTTGAAATTTCAGCAAAGCGGCAAAGTGAAATGCTTTAACGTCCGGTTCCCAATTAGTAACGTCGTATGACGAGAAATATGTTATCGATTCAACGCTCTGGCCCCCGGCGAATCTTTCATTTTGCATAAATATTGACATACGGTCTAACGGATAATGTGTAACAAGATGCGATCGTAATCAAATCAGCGTGAATCTCGATAATTAAAATTACTTCATTTAGCACTGACACATTGCTGCGCCATATTGCACGAGATCAAGATTTTTGATTAATTTTGATTAACGAGATTTTTTTGAATAATAATTTTAGTTAAATACACACATTCTATCTATATTAGTGTGGAGTCTCAATTGTAATATAATTATTTATTCTGTGAATATAATGTAGAATACGATATAATATGGAATACCATATATAAAACATGTAGGAATATATTCATAATATAAATTTTAAACAATATCTTTCTCATGGTGCCATAACGGTCTTCTTCATTAGTTCTGTAACATCATAGCATAGTGCATTATTGCGCTTGTCGAACAGCCGCTGGTTCATTGCGGAGTTTATACAAGATCGTTCATATAGTGTCAACATCCAAGATTTATTACATACTTAATACACAAAATCGATTTTCCATAAATCAAAGGATATTAATAAAAGTCACGTCAATGAATATTACTTCACGATAGTATGTGTCGCTCAATCTGGTAAAGTAGTTTTGGCTCCGTAGCTGAGAAGTATCGTTAAACATGTAAAATCATGCACGCGAGGAAAATATTTTTCGTTTTAATAACTTCGTTTTAATGATGTGGATGCAGACGAAAAAGTACGGAGTCATAATCATCAGACTAAAACTTCGTATTACGGTGTATAATTGCGGTACGAACCGTTGATGAAACATGAGGCAGATAAAGACTCGTTTGATCATAATTACGAAATAATCTGACGCTAAATATTTGAAAACCGCGTCGGTGAAGTTTCGATAAATGTACAGTATGCATATTATGAGATAATTATAAATATTATACTCTTTTCATTTAATTACATGGTATAGAAGTATAGGTAAACAGAAGTTTGCAAATTGCATTTCGAGATTGTTTGAGATATACATGGAATAATTCACTTTAGCGAGTCTGGTTTTTTAGTCCAATAACCAATTTTCACTTTCTGGAGGATTCACGTTAAGCACGTATTCTAACTTGACCCTTCTTCCGGAAGCTTTTTAAAATTTCCATAAATCGATAAAATCGGATAAAGAGCATTAGCATTTTTTGTTTCTCCGAAGGATGCAAACTTCCATCGAGAGTGATTTACAAACTCTTCCAGTTATTGACTTTCTGAAACTTGACTGAAATTTTGCAAAACAAACTTTTTATAAGATCCTTAAAATTGTTAATCCATGATACTTACTACTTAAACACTTATTTTGAATCATGTAATCTTATAAAGAGAATATATATATAATTATGACATTTCAAAAGCAACGTCACACGTTTTCCTTAATAAATAAAAGATATCTTTGAGATACCTTAGTAGAAAGTGCAGAGAATCTAAAAATTCGTGTTCAAATTCTTAAAAATAAAAACTTTATGAAAAATTTTATGAAACTATAATCTCTACTTGCATTAAATTATATAGACATAAATATCGTTAATTAAGATAATTAGCTTCAGGCGCAATTAATTTCACTCGAGGGAATTGTGTCAGCCGATTCGATGTCGATATCCCAGCTCCGCTTGAACCCTCCGTATTTTTTGACCGTCGGGCAAAACTTATCCGGAAATTGCCGCCTTCCTATTTCGGGAAGAGGCAAGCCGAACCTGGATTGCCGGATTTCCGCGTTCGGCGAGACACGCCGTCGAAATCGCTTTTTATCATCCCATAATGCTCGCTTTCTAACCGGGAGGAAGATTTGATAGGGACATCAAGAGGGTGAAAAGAAATTGGGGGATGATTGTATCATTAGACTAAATCGCGATGGAAGAAATGTAAGAAATCGATACTCGCAACAGTCTTAATACTAGAACAAGAGATATTCTTGGATTTTGTGATAATTATATAGCAATGCGATTCAGCAGCTGTTCTGTTTATAAATAATTTACTTGTTGACGAAAATTTGTATTCAATTTAATTTTTTATTAATATTTATAATGTAGGTTATAAATAAAGTATAATGTAGGTGTAGTTTTGAGCAAATTACAAAATACATATAAAATTTAATAAACGTAACATGATATTAGATTACGCCAGTAGAATTAATTTTGCGTGATAAATATTAAGCAAAAAAAATTACATTTGAAAGGATTTTTCCTGATCTTTTATTGTGCTTGATAAATAGGCGAGTTCGATGTAACATTTGTCAGTGACACGTTTGCCGCCTCTTTCAGCAATAGGCATATTCAGCAATCAATAGAGCAAACTGTTGATTCTGGCCCGAATGATGGCTACGACTACGGATTTTATTGGCGATGCGAGAGGCGAACTGAATACACCGAAGGAATCAATCGATCTCGAGTGCTATCGATCTGTTTACAGGAAACAGGGAATGTTAAATAGATGAGGGAACGCAGAAGTTTCAACGACGATGATTAAAGTATTTTATCTAATGCATTCCTAATTTTATTCTCTTAAGTATGCACGCGTATTCAAAACTAAAAAGAACGATGAGATCTTTGAGACACATAAAAAAAGTCTCTTCTTCTTTTTTATAAGTAATATATTAAATAATCGATTAATTAAAACAGTTCGATTTTCGATGTTAGAAAGCGTCTAAACATATGCGAGGCACATTAATTAATGCACTTTAACGTGCAAATACGCACGTTTAAGTATCATGAAGTTGCGCGTAACGTATAATTGTGCACGCAACTCCTGACCTTTCGACAAGATGTGTGAACTTACTCGAAACCTGTAAATTTGATTAGCACATGGAGAGAGGATAATATCATCACCAACACGATAATCGTTTTACGAGAAACTTCGTGTTTGACATAGCGATACGATGCTTTCACATCTAAGTACCAAGAAGTATCTCGATAGTATCCAAATACCAATTCATGTGAGTAAACGGTTAATCGCGTATATAATATTGCTATTTTAACCCCGTTTTCCTGTGCAAAAAATTACTGATTAATATTCTTTTAAAAATATTAAATTTATCTTACAATTAGTTTGTTATGTGTATTTGGGTATAAATACTTAAATATCTTAATATGTTATTTTTTGACAAATGTTTTGTACACGCACATATTGGGCTACCCTCGAATAAATCGCGCGCGCGATTCGCCCTGCTTATTGTTAACAAGAAATGTCATATAATTCGTTTGTGTGCCCAGCTTAAAAGTTCCATCGTTATACTTTTTCCGGTCATGACCGTCTTTCTATGGGCCCGCGGATAATCCTCTTGCAAGAAAGAAAAGCAGTCCCCGATATACCCTCACAAATCCGCTTTCTTCGGCCGTTCCTTCGAACACGAATTCCGGTCGCAATAGCAACATTTTAGTTCCCTCCTCTCTTCTTCTTTTCACTATAAATACGAATCGCAAGCTCCATTCCTCGTTAGAGGAAGAAAGATCCGCAAGACAGTCATGCGCTACGTAAGAAAGAGGCAGAGTAACAATGAAGGGTCGAGAAATATCAGTATATAGATAATTTAATTCTATATTGCTAAATAAAAATGTTATTTTTATTTCATCATCATTTATTTTATATGTATTTTTTATTCAATTGCTAATTAAATTCAATTAATTATTTTTTAAAACTCTATTTACTATTAAAAATCCAGATTTATTCAATTTTATTAATTAAAAAAATTATGTTATACTTTATGTGAACATGGATATGAAATTATTGATAAACACTACTGATTGATACCCTTCTTTCTTTTCTTTACTCATTTTCTGTTCAAAGACGCCGAGAGATTGCGTGTTTTCGTGACGAAAAATCAGAATTTTATTTTTACAGGGGTTTTCGTGAAATTAGATATCGGCCACCTAGTTTTCACTCCACAATTGGGGGAGATTCGACAAGCAATAGGGGTATTCAAATAAGTTAGAATTTAACGGTTTGACAGGTTATGTCGGGTTAAAGTCGGGTAAAAAGTTAATTTTTACACTTTTAACCCAAAGATTAATGTGATAGGTTAATGAAACACTTATGTATTTTGCATAACCTTAAAGAGTAGCGCGCCCAAAGTTAATTAATTAACTCGAATTAACTTTTTACTCGACCTTAACCCGACATAACCTGTCAAACCGTAAAACTTTAACTTATTTGAATACCCCTAATATTCTAAAGCCTCGACGTGCCTTGGTCGTGCGCATTCGACTTCTTTGTTATATCACCTTTCGTCTTAGTTCGCAACTCTCGATCTCTCGCGCTTCGCTCTCGATGTCGCTCCCTCGAGCCGCTTTCACGCCCTCAAGATTCTCACGACTTAAAACCCCTGTGAGAATCTGTAGTAGCGAGAGATATACATCGATGCGAGGGGACTAATATCGCGGCCGGAGGAAGAGAGAGAAAGAGAAAGAGACAGAATGAAACAGGGAAAAGAGAGGGAGAGAAGAACGCGAGTGAGAGAGTCAGCAACTCTCATCCGAAATCGATAGAGCTTAAGACCCTGGACAACGAGGGTTATCAGGGTGCTCCAACATCACAGCTTCGGCCGATGCTATTCTGCAGTTCTTTTTCGGCTGATGAAGCTCGGGTGCTGAATGTTGAAGTGTGTAACCCGCATTCGAGGGACAAGGGAAACATTTCGCCGTGTGTATGTTCGTAACATGATTCTGGCCATATACCGATAAGAAGTAATGTTAGTCACTCATTTTATAGTCGCTACGTAAAGTATTTAAATGTTTATTACCACAAAATATCGCGTATAAGTTGTGAAGTTAATATATCACGAAAAAAGAATATATAGTATAGTCTCCCTTTTTAATAATTAAATAAAATCTTCAATTATTTAAACTGCTTGTATATATTTATCTAATTTCTTTAATTATAAGTAATAAAAGACTCTTAGATTTATAATAGGTATTGTTTTCTGTATAGCGCTAAATTAATCATTGAACTATTTTATTTAAATTTTGTCGAATCTTCTGTAAATTACTATTACAGAATGACATATTATAAAATAGTTATGGCATGCCATTACTATTTTCTACGCCAACGTAGCACAGGTCGTGAATGGTGCACTCACGACCACCCAAGTTATCACTTATCTCAAATGGTTTCCATGAATGCTAAGAGAGCTGAGATGCTATTCGGCTTCCGAGTCGTGTTTCGGTTCGTAAATCACAAACAGAATTGATAGAATAAGTCGGTAGACGCGCGCGGGACAACAGATTCGATGCACGCACATATCGGCTCCGTCTCAATATATAGACGATTTTCATCTGTCGCATCTATTTTGGTATATCGAGGGTGATCTTTCGTGATGACGCAGCGGGGTAAGAGACGAGCGAAAGATGCGCGGTAGAATCTGATCGATCGCGGTCATGAGCAAAACGGTGGATGCAAAGCACGTGTCAAGGTAAAGTGGCCGCTGCGTCGCCGGGAAATCGTCGCTGAAAACGTATTCCAATAGCCCGTAACGTTTTCTACCGATGTGACTTTCCGCGATTGCCGTTTTCTCGCAAACGAAAGCTTCCTATCCTCGTTTCTAAACTATATTATAACGCGCGCGGAATGATTTTCCAATTCGATGCGGCTACGATCGATTTACATAAAGATGTTTATTATGCAGAATCTGCAACTTGATGGATCGCGATGGTGGATTAAGTATACAATCCAACCGGTACAAACATATTTTTTAAATTTAATCGATAAATAAACTGGAAAAAAATAGAAATAACAATTTATTTTTATTTTTAAATTGTTTCTCTGTAAATGCTATTTTATTTGTTACATTTGTGTATAAAATCGTACTTTACTTATGACATAAACAAATTTATTTGTTTCAAATTAATTCAAAGCTGATTTTGAAATTTTATAGGTAAGAGAAATGGAATTACACGTTTTACATGTGTAACATTTGAAATTATTATATTCGCTAATTATCGGCGCGATAATCGTATTTATCGCTTTAAATTTCGAACGGCGTTGTCGCAGGAAGACAGGTTTAATAAATTATGCTTTGTTAAATCCAATCCAGCGCGCAACTAATAACCGATGGCCCATCGCTTCGAACTAAACTTGTGGTTCTGCTGATGGATCCGACGCGCCACGATGGGAGTTTTGAATTAATCGAAAACACGATAATGTCGGCAGCTGTTACGCGCTTTGCATATAGATCTGGAAGAGTCAATGTATAGAGAGGACGCAACAAACGACATCGCGGCAGTTATCTCGCAATCTCGTTAACGAGTCAAAGCGTGGATGTAATCGCTAGCGATAATCTCAGTAGCGTTGATTTAGTCTGTGAATCACGAGTTGCCTGCCGCTTAATCGGCTGGAATTATTAATTAGGACCGGTACGCAAGTACCTCCGGCGCTCGCCCGCGAACTTTGAGGATGATCACGATGAGCGAGATATGTAAATAAATAAAGCGCATTTACCGAAGAAGGAAAGATAGATAGAGAGATGGATTATCAGTGGATAGATAGAAAGAGAGAGAGGGAGAGAAAGCGGCGGTGCTGGTGAGCGCGCAAAATATTCTATGCCGGGGGAATTTGCCGGTGAATTTAGCGATGCGCGAAAACCAAGGACGTCGATAGCTTTTGCGTCATTATGTTATGCCTACCTCGCGTTGATATTTAAATAGTCGTAAATGCATGGTAAATATTGTCAAAATAATTTCTGCGTAACCATTAAACTGATGAGGTCGATGCGCGGCACTAATGTGTGTAAGTTAATTAAATTATGGCCTGCGGTAAAGCGGAATACTGGCAAATTAAATTTTGAATGCTCTCGAGTTGCTTCGGTTACACTTAGCGAGAAGTTTGATCACGTTAATGCATAGTGATTTTCGCTCGATGTACTGTTTTATTTCTCCCGTGACGACCGTTTCGTATATTTGTACTTTCGTATTTCGAGTTAATGGATTAATTAATATAATGATTTATTGTTACTATAGTGCTATAGACGCTTTCGTGGTTTACAAATGGGAATAGGTACTCGTGCTGATTTCATTTCTAAAGAGAAAATTTGATCCCATTCTACCGCACACGTGTTCGCGTTGCATCGGGATTATGACTCAATTTCACAAATTAAAAAAAATATAAATGTATAAGGATATATTAAAAAAATTTATTTCATAAAAAACTAAACATTAAATTCTAAAATATGTATATTGCAAATGAACAATAGATAATTTAAAATCTACTACCGCTTTTATAATTTTATAATTTCATCATTCTACAGATAATCACTACTTATTTTTAAAATATAAGAAAGAATTTTTCAAAAAGGTAAAAATTGAATCTATTCGTACTGTTGCATATTTTATCCCGTTTAAAATCTGCAAGTAATGTCGTATTATAAATCTACTGCAAGAATATCCAAAAAAGTGTCGCGTGAACGTATATATATACGTCTCTTTCTCCTGAAGAATTTTCCACTCCAGATGCAGCGCATTACAATACAGGTATACAGCGTACCGACGACGAAAAACAATAGTGTCCGCGTAGCTACCGAATCGTTCATGCGTAAATTTGCATTAATTGCAATTAGGAAGCCGACGTTGCTGCGGATTTTCGTTAATTTAAATGATTGTCAGCGAGTGGTATATACGAATTCTCATGTATTCTATTCATTATTCACGCCTGTTCGCATATCTCGCACCTCTATATCCGTTGTGTCGAGTATCGACAGCTAGGTATCACGGGCGCGATAAGTAGAAGGCGGAAAAGCTGTCGTTTACTTGTCAGATTCCTTTTCTTAGCGCCGATGCAATGCCGGCGACAAACATCGACACGAGCTGTTGCCCTAAAGATCCATTTAACCCGCGCGATACGAGACAATTTCGATCCTTCGACGCTATCGATATTACACAACGAACAAGCGACATATATGGATCTAACAGTTTCTATCATTTGGAGAAATCTTCGAAAGTGTAACAAGTACAGTTTACAGATCGTAATAAAGTACTTATCATTTTAAATTCTTGAGAAATACGGATTTTTAGAAACCATTATTTATCTATAAGAAACTAGATATCCTAACAATTTGCATTAACCGATGTATCATGTAAAAGCGAATTTTAACGTTTAGGTCAATTATAAAAATCAATTTTATATCTGTAAAAAATATAATTGGTTTCGGAAACTGTTTTGCGTAATATATTATATTTCTGGGTGCATGTGCTTTGTAACTTTACTTTGTTTAATTAAATATATAGGTTTCTTTTACATCCACTTGTGTGAATAGCTCTTGGCGTGATTGAAAAAATCTCGTTCACGTGTATTTCCTCACTTCTGACGTTATAATCCAGAAGATTGTTCCGCCCACATAGATCTTCATCGTCACAATTGATCGGCTGCAATCGACCGTGCGTGAAATTCAAGGAGCGCGTTTAACCGGGCTAATTGCCGAACGAAATCGCTTGTTCAGAATGTTCCAGATAATTGATTGCGCAATTATTTCGATAACGCTTTTCGGTCAATCGGAGGATTTCAGCGAGCCGCACAAATTCCGAACAAAGCTAGTTCCGTATATAGAGAAAATAAAGCTTGACATGCTTGGAATTTAATTGGAACTCCTTTGCAGCTTGCTTGTTTATCTCGGCACGTAATTTGTTCGAATTTGGGAGCAAACTCTTCTTTGTTTTTATGTCAGTATATTAACCCTAGAATCCATGACTGGGGTCGATTTCGACCCCAGGCGAACTTTGAACTACGCTCCTGAGCTAGCGAGTGACATTATCGACTCAGGACCTGAACCATAATTCATTTCAACTTTCTAAAAGTAGGGTTATGTCGGGCGCAGCGTTAGTTGTTCGCTAGCAGTGAAGTAGCACAGTCGTAAAGCGGGCGTGGGGTCGATATCGACCCCAATCGTGACTTGCCGTTTGAGTTTCGTCACGGTAAGCTAATTTTATTTTTTCGCTAGAATCAATATATATCATGTATTATTACGTAATCTGAGCATAAATAGTCATAAATATTATTTAAGACGAAATATCACACAATTTAGTCGGTAAAAATCCCGTTGCCTAAGAAGATTGACATTTCGCAGAAAATGGCTGGGCGATATAATGTTTCATTTTTTTCATATTTTTTACTATTTTGTATCAAATAAAAATGAAATAATACTTAAAATACAATTTTTTATGGTTTTTTCATCGACTTTTTCCGTATTTCAACTTTGCGAATTTCTTCATCTTTATAGTCCCAAATAAATATACTTTTTGAACAGAACATAGCGATGACAATTTTTTTCTAATAGTCTAATGTGTCCTCTTTAAAACCCCGTTTGAAATTTTAAAATCGGTTGATTACAAAAGAAGATACAAATTTTTGTTTAAAAAAAGAGGTTTTTGCTGATTTTCTGCGTTTTTCAGTCTTTAAATGGATTTTTCACTAACTAAACTTGAGTAAAATTAAATTTACCGTATACCATTCTCTTCGTTATTAAAAAACGAAGAAATTCATGTAGGTTTAAACGCCCTTTATTTCTGTAGGACCGGTTTTACGATCAAATAAAGCGTGGGGTCGATATTGCCCCCAGTCATGGATTAGAAGGTCAAAAAAATGTATCATGGATTCTAGGGTTAATATCCGTCCGACATTTTCTCTCTGATTAAAAAAACAATTTTTACTGAAATATTTTTTTCAGAAAAATGTTCAACTGATTGAAATTGAAATAAACATTCTTAGACGTTTCGGCTTTTAAATAAATTCGCGTTCTCCCGTTCAAATCAATTCTATACTTAAAACTACTCGACCATAACTTATTTCATAACAAATGTAAATATTTGAAAGTTGAAAAGTGTGGACGATAACTCTCGTCTTGTCCATACGTTCCGGACCACACAGCAAGTAAAACTGAACCGCCATTTACGTGGAACCCGTATCTGATTACGATACGGTGCAACATCGTCCTTCGGCGACGAGAAGACAAAGAATTTCATCATTATCCTCCGTGTTGGATCGTACCGTGTTTTCCTTCATCATGACACGAACGGCCGTGAGTATAACAATAGCGATCGCGACTGAAGAGAGAAAAACAAATTGCGCCGTTGCTTACGAGAATGGCGCAAAATGCATCTTCGCTCGCTGCCGTCTGTAATCAGAAACTCGGGTATAAACTTATGTTCCGAGATGACGACGTTTATTCACTACTGCGAACGAGAGTAACGCAAATATTTGTCGCCTCCATAGCCTTTCCCTCGCCTCGAAATGCCACGATCTCTCCAATTAGATCTTGGTATCATAAATATTAATCAAATTGCCACACTGAGACGAATACATTTTTTGCGCGTCACGTGTTTACCCTATTTATCTCCGTTTTACATGAATATATTATACACACGCGTCCGCGTACGTCCACCTGCCGTCGCCTTTCTCTCGGGTATCCCTCGGGAAGCCGCACTGCTTTTCACAGACATAAAGAATTTATTTTCCTCCGTTGGTTATCCGCCTGCGGGATCCATCCCGCTAAAAGAGGGCTTTCACCATCTCGAGTCCTTTAATTTCTCCTCAATTATTTAACATCAGGAATGATAACTTTTTATTTATATATATCAAAGCCCGTTGGAGCAGATTCAAGGGGCCCCCCTATTGGCCATCTTCTTAAATATTTAAGCTAGACATATAGAGTGGATAAACATATTCTAACCAAAAGAGATTATTATTATTCAAGTAAATGTAGTTTTTCACGTGTGTGTCGCAGGGGAAAATTTTAGGCTTTTCACCAAAGAATTGAATCTAAAATTGTGTAATATATGCATAAAACAGTATCTCTGTTATTATATTCATACTGTTATTAGTATATTCGCACTTTTATATTTTCCATCGTGGCCCATATTGTTCTTCTAATCTATTATTTATCGTTGCTCTTCGGAAAAGAAATTATTATATTATATGTATATGGTCGTGTGGTATTGTTATGTATACGCACAAAGACACGTGTACACCATGTGCTTTAATCTTACGAATACATGTTCCATTAGCAGGCATCATCGTCTCACGAGAGTGTGCCATGCACTTTCGGGAAAACGTGCTACCATTTCAACACAACATTTACGGACGCATTATCCGAACACATGTTTCTCCCCTTTTTCTTCTTTTCACGCTTACATGCACACAAACAATTTTTGAAGATAATCAAGGGACAGATGGTCCTGTCGTTAATGTAAGTGGCTCGCACCTTCTCCACACGAAAAGATATAGCGTTGTTTTTATCTTCCATTAAATATTTTTGTTTTATCCATCTCTCGTTTTATCCATCTATAATTCAGTATTACCTCTTTCTTCGTTCTTTTTCAGTCTTTCAATCTGCATTTAATATTTAATTATAATTTAAAATATACAAAATCTCATTTGCACATATATACTATGTTCAAACATAAAATTACCGCTAGCAATCAAAAGAGATTTTGCTTCATCATTGTAATGTTTATTTCATGTGATAAAATTTTACATAGTTGTGTTATTAACATATTATTAAAACCCAGCGATATCCAACAAGTGTTCGTTATTCCAGATTAAAATGCAGAATATAACACTTGCTAGATGTTTTCATTAATGTCGATGAAAACGTTGATCGATCAGCTTTGCGCTAACTTATATACTATCGACGGATTTTGACGTTTTTTTTTCGCTTTTATGATGAGGTTCATAGATATTGCGCTGCTCATATGGACAGAGCAAACGCATGAACAAAAAACTTTCTTGTCTGTCCGATTCGATTAAAGAACAAAAGAGTATCTCTTTGTTCTATAGACAGTCGAGAGCTTCACCGAATGTCGTTTTTCTTTATAGTTATACGCGCTCTGATATGCGGTTTATTTGAGAGAAAGGGAGAACCAGCTGAAATAATTAACCGATTACGCAATCAGTTTTGTAATATCTAATGGCCTTTATATCGCAATATTAAAGATTCGTAAAAGCTCTGCGGCTGGCATTATAGACGGAAATTATGAAAAAGAAATATATATGTAATATGACAATATATATTGCAGTTCATTTAAATGTAATTCGGACTTGACAAATTATCCTTTAGTCTGGAAGAGGAAGAGATTTATCGGCGAACAAAATCTCTTTCGCTTCCTCTTTATTTAATTACGAGACCGTAATCTCTTCTTTTAACGAATTAAAGGTCCGTCGACGTATCAGTAAAACCGTTCGTTCTCTCAAATTGATTAGGCGAAATACGTGATTAGTTGCGAGTGCCGATCGTTCACGCGAGTACAGCAAAACAGCTAATTACAGTAGGTATACTAATTGGCACTCTGCGATGTTACTTGACGCTATTCGTTTCTTCCCAGCGCTCATTGTCGTGGTGCATCGTATTAGGTACTCGTAAACGAGGAAAGGACGTGTTACGTACACGAACGATTAACCGAGTGACAAATTAACTGATAACGCGGTAACAGGCTGTCACGAGAACGCTTGATGTATCTCGAGCGTCTAAATAACGAGCGGTCAGAATAATTTATGCCCGAATGTAATTGGATCCCATTGTGCCATTCGGACGCTGTGTGAGTAATTCTTAATGAATACTCAATGGCCGGTGCGGGAGGATGAGCAAAATATATGAGGCAAAAAAGGCTGAAAAAAGGACTTCCCGAACGTATAGAGTATCGCAATTCATACTAATCTTAATTGACTTTATTCTTTTAACAAGGTAATCAGGCATTAGCCGCTTTAATAATTACTTTGATAATTAATTTGCAGACGAGTGACGTAAAAAAAATTCTCATGGATAATTTTGGATAATTATAGTGGAATTATGTCTTACATAGGAATACGGAGATAGCATCTCTGTTCTTTTATATTTTTAATGAATTCGCTCAAGATTAATTTAAAACATTGTTAAAATAATGATGCCATCGATTACCATGCACAGTCCTCAATTTCCATATCTACCTCAAATTTCGAGCACAATGCCCGTGAATGTGCAAATGACGCTAGCCTCTCTTCGGAATTCTCTTCGTTCTCTCGTTACCTCCGATCGCGATTTCTGCGAAAACGTGCAAATGGCCCTTGATTCATTTCGACTGGTATCACTTACTGGAGCCGAACCCTCGTACCCGAAGCTACGTACCTATATACGGATTTGAGGGGCGGTTCAATTGAATCGTTCGAAACCTCGGCCTCGGTCGTACTATATCCCCGTGACAGAAATGTGCCTTTTTCGCGGTAATTCCATTGTAACGATCGTGCCACCCGTTTCGGGTTAATTGCCAGCACTGATCACGGTCGACGTCCCTGATCGCCGTCGACCCGAGCGCGATTAAATGCAAATCACCTTAAAGACGATTTTATGGGCACATCACGTTAACGGATACCGACGTATAAAAGCCGTGGTGTCGAATACGATATTAGCATGATCGATATATTCAATGAACTCTGCTTCTACCCTTCTCTATCTCTTCTCCTCCCTCTCTCTCGCGTCTCTTTGGGGCGCAGAATATGGAAATTGATATAATCTCTCCCATGGTACTCTGCAGCAGGTGGATGTAAGTTAAGATACCATTAATGCAAATTGAATAAAGCGTGATTAACTGGAGCGTTACAAATTTATCTCGCGCGCATAACACGCATAATATTATACGTTACGGAACATATATTGCATTCTTCCTGCGCTTTTAACACTCATCTTTAAACATCTTTATTACTAGATGTTGAGTTAAAACTGCTTACGTAAAATTCAATGTATAAAATATCTACGCGTAACACATAATGATTTAAAAAAACAATAATGATCAAAAGATTATAACGGCGCAGAATGCGGACGCATAAAAATAATCGTCATTTAAGACTGCTTTATTCCATTTATACATTTCTATCAAAAGAAGCAAAAGAATCGTTTCCGCTATGTTGTGCATCTTTAGCTCCGTGTGAAATGAAAGGAGAAATGCCGCGTAAAATCATCGGAAAGTGAAGTGTTCTTCTGCATTTTGCTTCCATTCAATATCACCGTGCATAGTTCTTATAAAGGAACGAATATTTTCCTACTTGCTCCGTTCCGCGCGTTGTACATTGCGCTTAATATCCATCAAATTTGCTCGAGAGATATATTTATCATCCTCGCGGTACATTATAGTATTAACCATTTGAATATTTCCGAGTCGACCGAGTAAATCAACCAATTTAAAAGTGACATAGAAAAATTTATTTTATTTTAAAAGCATGATAATTAAAACGAATGCATTCAACAATTTTAAATACAAACAGAAAGGAATGATTTATATGGGTTATAAATTTGCGAAGATAAATTTTTAAGAATATATCGTGCAATAACTTTATATTTTAAATATTGTTAGTCACAAAACTTTTCGCTTTGTATCAAAGAGTACATTTAAATTTAAATTTATTCTGTCACATTTTTCTCCATGTCGCAATTTTCTTTGACGACAGCTTTTCAGGATATTTATTATTTATGTTGCATTTCTTTCACGAATTTTTATTTCTTAAGTACGTTTCTCACAAATTTGCATTTTTTTGTTCTGAAAAAGATAAAAGAAAGATTATAATTGAAGATGTTTCTGCATAATGGAAATTAGGAATTTTGATGAAAGTCGTTAAAACTTTCTATAGATTTTTGTTACGCTGCAGTCATCCTACTTTGTCTTTTTTTAAATAAATTTTTCCTAAATACCTTCACCGTAACGAAATTTCATATAATACTATTTATCGCATCTATGAATTCTTTTATTCATCCAGTGAAATTTACACTGTTTATATGCATGTATACGCGCATCAGTCGTACGTATATACATATATTGCGTAACGCGATCGTTGTTTCACATAAAAATTGCTATATAGCCATGCGATTCTTTCCCTTTCCCCGATACATATTTCACGCGAGAACCGAATGCGCCGCATTCCGACAGTCGCGTTCGGTCGCGTTGCATATATCCGCGATTCTCTACATTTATACACCGCAATCGCATGCATGCATGTATGAGACGCGCATGAAAAAAGGCGAATAGACTTATAAGAAATTCCGCGCTCTATATACGTTGTGCCCGTGCGCGTCCGTGCGCGCGCGCGGGCGCGATATGTTTGTCGATCACGAGTTAGCGGAAAATGGTATTGGATGATACGCGTGCGTATATGCGTGCGCGTGTGTGAGTATACGATGCTCGACGCAAGAAACGGTTACAAAAGGATCGTGGAATCGACCTCCCACATGTATGGGAACTCGTGGAATTTCGATGAACGCGTCCAGATGCGGCATCGCGCCGCGCCGCTGGCGTGGGCGTGGACAAAACATTGTTCCTGCAAACGCACACGTAGCTCGCAACGTGGGAGGGAATGCGGAAAGATTGCTTTTACGGATTATGAGCATACATTCGACAAAGGATGAGAAATTATGAAAGTAATTTCGTAGAAATTTTATTTTTATATCATCGTACCTTTCGCTTTAAGTGTCCTTTATCGCGAAAGATTTCTTCAAAAGCATGTCTGCAAAAGCGATGGAAAAATATTTGACGTGCTCTTAACGGGTAGGCATACTTTGCAGATACTTTGCATATATAGGCTCGGCCGATGTGCGGCTGGCAAGTGGCACGCTCGTATCACTGGCTGACTAGCGCGCCAGCACTACCTTTCTGATAACCCGCGGAGCGCTCGTACTAACTGTCTGTCCGACTACTGGTGCATCCGCAATCCCTTCGGGCTGACTAGTGGTACGCTCGCGTTACTATGAGGTCGAGTTACTGTCAGTGTCTGTTACGCGATGGCTTTGAGTTAGCCGAAGCGTTTGAGACGATGATAGTTTAAGTCGACTCATACCGTTGTTACGCTAAAACCATTCTATACCATTGTTCCATGATAGCTTTGAATCCTTATTTCGGTATTGTTATATAAGCTAATTGTAAATTATAAGCTTGTACAATATACTCTGGTAGAGACTGTAAAGCACAAAATACGAATTCACGGCAATATTTGAATATTTCTAACTATGTAATATTTATACTTGTTTTTGGAACTCATATCAAATTAGGAACAATTGTGTAAATGACAAAAATTCTATTTTTCCCATAGTTGTTATAAAATATAAAAATATATAGAATACAAAGTAATACAAATAAATTTTCACAAAATCAATAATTATTCATTCATCATATCTTCAGATGTTTACACCCACGCAGATATTTTAACATCTACAGGTTGATTTCTGTTTTGCAAACATGTAAACGCGTTGAAGTGGATAGAAGGCCGATTTAATCAACAAAAAGATAGACAGGATTGGAGCACTATACATACATAGGAACTTTCGAGAGAGATGGGAACTATCCGAAACACTGCGAAATTTATTAACATATAATGGAAAGAGCGTGTAGTCGATATCGGATATTGAGGGATCGCTCGACCCCGTGTGCTCAGTAATTGAAATATTTGCCGATATTTGAGTAAGGGATGGGCATGCATGGCGGCGAGTTTAGAAGTTCTGCGGTCATCGGCCGACCATTATTTTCCGGTTATTATTTCCCCATTCCACCACCGTGGTTTAGACGTCGTGTCACACCCACCGTCCCCCTAGTGTACATTCCCCGGCATGTATCTCAAATTGGATGAACCAGCTTATTACGTGCTATCGTTTCCTCAGCGGTACCTAAATTGGAGATTAATTCTCTCTCAGCGTTACATTTTTAATTAAATATTGCGGATATTATGATTTATAGATGCGACCGAATTTAATTAATGGCGATGCACCTCCGCATAAAATGCCTCTTTTGTAACATCTAAAATATCGAGCCGAAATTTAAATAATACCTTAAAATGTGAAATAATATTCGTTTATTATACAAGATATTGCGTTATTTTGTAACAAATTATATTTCCTTCGTTCGTAATAATATCTTGTTAGCGAAAAATATATCCCACTTGAATATACTCCACTTTAATAATATTTAAAGTATTACTTGGATAATTATATTGGATTCCTAAACTACTACAATTAATATGACTAACGATGAATTTTTTAGACTTTTTAATATTCAATTTTAAATATTTTTATAATAAACAATTTTATTAAAAATCGAAATTCTGTTTAAGTCTACACAGAGTAAAAGAAAGAAAATAACAAGAAAATAAATACAATTCAAGAGTTTCTTAATCGCTCGGTGATTCTCCCCGGCTGGAGAATAAAGTTCTCCCGAGCGTACCAGTGGAACGGCGCGGCGACCAGTGAAACAGTTCTCGCATCGACAGAGCTGTCAAACTCGGCAAGACCAAGTGAGGGTTTACCGGGTCTCCTATTTCCTCGCTTCCCTTCTTCTAAGCTTACAACTCTGATATCGACTATTATACAGACTGGGACTGTATAAACCTTCACACGCACCCATCAGTGCGAGAGATTGATGACGCCATTCGTTATTGGATAATTTCGCATAGCTCATTAGCTTGCAAAAGGGCACGGATCTCCGTTACAAATATCGTTATAATCCCATCGAAATTAAGGACTCTACGAATAGCTTCTCATTTCACAATCGCAAGCTCGTTTATGATGAATATTTTATGCGATTATCGCAATATGCGAAGAATTTTGTATATATTGATTGTTATATCCTTTCTTTCCTTTTATTCGCGAAATATGCAATATATTCGTTCGTGTCTTATTCCGTACCATAGAGCTTAGCAAGCATTGCAATGAAATTCCGTGAAAGTTGTTAAAATCGTTTCCCTCTCGAAAACTGCTTTATCGTATTCTACAATTTTGACCTACTTTTTGCAATGGGTTTACTGCCTCTTCAGATATATATTATACTTAGTAGGATTTCAGTGCCGTACATGACAATAACGTTTACGCAAATTTAAGTAAATACCTATAGAACTCATTATAGAAATATAATGAGGTACATACAAATAAGGTACGTACAAATGATGTACAAGTCGAACGGAAGAAATTTCAATTAAGTTGCGAGTTCAATTATTGATATAAATTGCATAGTTCGAATGCGCGGAATGGAATCTCTTTACGGGGAACGAGTTTATTAATAGAGCGCGAGACTATTACGAGAAATTATCGCGAGGTAAACGACGGGTGAGAGCAAATGCGTCGGTGGACGCAAAGCTCCCGGGAGATCGCATCGTCGCGTCTCGTTGATTTGTGTCTGATTTGCTTGCAAGCTGAGCGGCGCGGCGGCACGGTTCAGAAGATCGATATTCAAGGCGTATGTCCCGGGATGTCCGGGCTGATATCTGTCAACGCGGGTTTCTATGATCGAATGTCAACGGTGATATGAAAAGGTATAGATGCACAGGGAATGTAATGCGCCATTCTCTATTTATAGCCTACGTGGAGAATTGTGCACGCGCGAATGACAATTTGTTAAAACGAGAGAGAATTTCTCATGTATTAATTTATTTAAAAAACCATTACGTTAGATATTCGTTAAAATCTACGCACAAACCAAAAAGTTTCTAAGAGTTCTTGCTTCTTATATTTTAAATTCTATCTTTTTCAGATATTTTTCAGACTATATTAATCGCGAGAAATTAGAAAGAACAATTACATAATTTTATTTAAGAAAATGTAAAAAAAAACGAATAAATATAGTAGAGTATTTACGCTTGAGTCTTATATTGGAAGCGTAAAAATAAATTATTACAAGATGTTCTACTCTCGCTTTGAAATGCTTATATAAGTATCTTTTGACAAGAACATTTGTGTTTCGGTTTTATTCGTGCTACTTATTGATACCTTTGATATTTTTACATCAAAGGTACACGAGAATATATACTTAGTTTCCGTGGAAGACTGTTTTACACAAAGTGTTTGCTGAAACACGTGGACTGTGACGATTGTCGTTTCATTTATCTGAAAATAGAAAAGGAACGTATTTCTGCGTTAAACGGAATTTATTGATATATATATAAACCTATCGCCATTGACACTTCCGCGCACGTGCGATCGCATAAAGAAGAAATTGGTCATTCAAGGCACGCGCGATTAATGGCTTCATTCGAAGATCCGTATAATCGCCTGTTTACGCATGTATCCGCGCTTAGAATAGTCCGCGTGATCTTGAAGCAAACTTCCTAATGATCATTTGCAAATACATCAAGTTCGGGAACTTTAATCGTTTAAGGGTTTGCGTCAAACTTCCGAACGTAAGAAGCATAAACGCGCTGTATTTTTATTGATTTTGGCTTTCCGGAATATGTTTTTAGAATTTCTATGCATGAGCTGCTCTTATACCGTTCTCCCCTGCCGGCGAATAGTTTAGCTTAGAGGTACATTTTGCATATAATGTTTTGCGGCGTGACGCGCAACTTGCCCTTGCGCTACCGTTGCATTTCACGTTTCAGTATGTTCAGGATGTTCCAAATAATTTCTTTTTCTCCAATATTATATGTATATATGAACGACACAGGACAAATACAAATATAAGGAGTAAAAATCAGAAGGCTTCTTGCCATTAAAGTAAAGCCTAAGAAAAATTCAGATCTGTAATATGACTGACAATGCGTGATAAATCAATATGTCAATTTATTGAAGAGCTTGTTAAAAGAGGCCCACGAAAATTGTCTTGATAATTTCTTAATTTTGTTATAATCTTATAAATATTTTCTCCATCAATTTCAATAAAATAGATAATAATTATTAGGAATATAAGAAACAAAGTGTATATCGTGTATTTTTATAATGTTGCGTTGAAACTTTTGTCAGTGATAAGTTTAATAAGTTTCTTATTGATTTAAAAGTGTGCACGCGATAACTATAGGTTTTTTAAATGACTAATTTATTTTCAATAATAAATTTAATAATGTCAATAATTAACTTGATCTACTATATATATCATTTAACAAGCATTGAGAACTGGATATTCTTTTGTTTATATATGGCCATTATATTTTTTATTAAAGGGCAATGTAAGAATTCTAAATTATCTCTAGTTGGGTTATATGTATAGCAGCATTCAATTACATGTAAAAGTTCAATTCAATTGAATCATCTAAATTACTCCATTTGCTTATATTGTTAATAGCTAGACATTGTCTATTTCCGCACGAAGGTGAATTATACAGTTGATTTCATAAACCCGGTGTCGACCGCGACTGTGTCCGCGCTCGTTAATTTAAACGAAGTGTGGACAGTGTAGAAACTAGCATAGAGAGGAGTTAGGTTGGAGGCACACTGAACACAGGCAAAACACGATTAAAAGGTGACCTCACGTAGGTCCGTCTGGCTATTCGTCAGGATGCACGTGTCGGAAGTCAATTAGATACGAGCGGAAGTTGGTTCGCGGCGGGGACGACAAGGGTCAAAGACAGCAGAAAAGCCTCATTTTGCGAAACGTGAACGAGCCTCGAGGAAATACCGGCCGCTAAGTACACCGTCGTTCGCCATAACGCCGCAAATACGACGAGTATTTACACAATGCCCGGGAACGCGGAGCGGTGATTATGGTCGCGCAGAAAAGTATTTGCGTGCACTCCTCCTGGGGGAGTATGAGAACGCGTATAACATGGGATGCGGATGTAAAAAAAAAGTTACATCTCCAATCGTTTTACGACCGCCGACGACGGCGACGAGTGAACGCAGCCAGCGTGCTGTCATTAAAACTTATTTATTCTGTTACAAGGAAATGAATATTCACATAGAAAAAGAGTTACCCACGCATATTAGTATGTCCCGTAACTCTATCTCTTTCTCCCTTTTCTTCTCTCTTCTCCTCCTCTCTCTCTCTCTCTTTCTCATATTAATATTCGTGTAAATCGCTTTTCCATGCCTCCGGCATACTCCGTAAAATTTAAAGAAAAAAGAAAGTTACAATTGCGTTGAAAATATTTACGCCCGAAGCGAGTTACACGTGTACAGTTATAACTTTAGTCATTAACATATATATTAAACACATTGCATTAAAAGTTATTTTAGTAAAAATTTTTTAGAAAGATAAACTGAGTGAAATATTCGTTAAAGATAAATTTTAGATAATTAATTAACGATTGTATTAGGAATAAAGTAATATTACATGTAGGCATTATAATTAGAGTTAGTATTATTTCGAAATTATTTCGCTGTCACTTTGAAAATTTTATTGGAGAGATAACAAATTTAAATGAATATATATGAATACAATTGAATACAAAAATAATAATTAGAACGCGATCCTGGGATACATTTTTTAACGTTTTTTTAGGCTAATAATTACCTATTTCGTCACCACAAATACGTTTAATGCACGATACGGGAGTAATTTATCGATGAGGTCGAGAATCTAATTATCCTCCTCGTAAATACCTTACGAACCGCAAAATAGGAGCTTCGTTAGCTTCCTACAACACATCCGACCCGTCTATGCACACGTACATTTGCAAACATGACACCGATATGTTTGCATGTGACAAATAGTCACACCACGCAGACGAGATCAATGATAATGCGGAAGTGCCTGAGAGACGACAATTATAACTAAAGGCGGGAAATCACTATGAAATAATGCCGCAAACAAGATTCTTCTATATCATAAAAAGAGAGAATTGCTCCGCTGGTTCTCAAAAATATATAGATAATTTGATCAGTGCGCTTACGTTATCTGTATAAACAAATTTATTTAATAAACTTAACGAGTAGCAGAGTCATAAAAAATCTATATTCGTCATCGAGATCGACAATAAAAAATGACATTTCCTTGTTGCTTTTGATATATATTAAACGATTTTTACTAAAGTCAAATTCAATATTATAACAATATCGCGTTACTCGACGCGTGACGTTGGACGTTAATACGTAATATTCTGTTAAAGTAATTGCAGCGCGAATGTTATGAAACGTTACCGCTAACGTATTGGTGCGTAATATATCGCAACAACGGCGGTCTAATAAAGCTGGTGTATGTGGGCGGTTTTATTGCGGGACGTGTCGTTGCCTGCTCGAGGTAGACCTATTAGAGAATGCCTTTCTATCGGTGCATGCAATTTAGTTGCTTTTCCACACCTGGCAGTGAGCGAGAGAGAGAGAGAGAGAGAGAGAGAGAGAGAGGGGGGAAGGGAGAAAGAGATGAAAAGAGCGAGAGAGGCAAAGAGAAAGCCACGCGCGGTCGTTGCGGCTTGGTTGCGTTTACCGAATGCCATTTAGTACGAAGGGAAACTCAATAAACCCTTAATGGCAGTTCTGTAATAGTATCACAAATACTTAGATACGCCGCTGGTAGTCTTGCTATCATGATGCCACCGGTAAATCGTTTTCTCTGCTGGCCGTGACCATAAACGATACTGCTAATTAGACGGTAATCAAATCAACGGTGGTGGACGCCGAGCAGCGAATCTGCCCCGTTAAGCGTGCTAAACCTCGTCAACCCGTAAAATCCTCTTGTCCTTCCAAAAGTGAAAATTGGCTCACTCTTTCGCTTGAATGTTAAATCGAGTAGCCTTAATCAGAGTTATCCTTCAACGAGCTAATGAAAATCGGATTAACTGGTGTATGAATACAAGATCTATATCAGCAATTTGACTAAATGTTTCGCCATGTTGAAGTAAACATTTCAACCCCGATGCGCATGAAATTATTCCATATCGGGGTAAAATTGATAATGGTTCTATTAATAGTGATTGTTCATTAATATATATTTGATTGTGGCTTCGATAACAAAATGTTCACTTGTTGCTGGCTTATTCCAATAGCGCTTAATCAATCCACGAATTGTCATTGTGCCGGCAAAACTAGATTGCTAATTACCGCCCGATTAAATGCAAATAAATAGAATCGATAAGCGCCGTAGAAAAACGAAAGAAATGTAAGAAATAGCAAAATTGGTGATATAATCGCTATTAAAATAAATTGTTAAGAATCTTTAATAAGCCGCACACTGTGTGAAAATTGCAAGTTTTGGCTGCTTTTGTGGTAACGACTATATAGTTGTTCATTTCACGAATTTGCGAAGTCTCCATTAACGAGCTCAACAAGTCAGTTGCCGTGGCACTTTCGTGATACTGTCGCGAACAGTTCAAAGAACCTTGCGGCGTAGGATCTGGCGACAGCAGCTGATCGTTTCCTCTACGGACTCGTGCCCGTAAATGTCCTTAGTTCACTCGGTGATTAAATTAACGGCGACGCGGAGTATGGAATCCGTTCAATTATGATAATGCACTTAGCGGGGACAGATTAGCACGTCGGTGAGACGGGAAAGTTCCAGCGCGGTTAATTCCGCGGTCACGGCACAGTTTCAAGCCATCAAACGGTGCGAAAAGCGCCATTTATCGGGCCTGCCGTTACACGGAAGTCCGTGCTCGGAAATACAGAGAGCGAGCGATTCCTCGTACCGTACGATTTGTGAGAATCCCACAGGGATGACTGATCCGCAGTCATTTGCGTTTAGCGAATCCATCCGAGTTCAATATACTACTACGAACATTCGCGACTTTTAAAATTTTGTACTTTAACATATTATATATAATAATCATATATACATATGGTGTTATGGTTATATGTATATGGTTATATTTAAACGTTTTTTTTTTTACGAAACCTAGAAATATATGCAAACATACTGCATTCACCGTAAACGCGTAACTGTAATTATATTAAAATTGATTTTATGGTTTCTTGGTAGATGGGATCAAAATCAAATATTTTAGTTTGTTATTCGAACATACGCTTAGCTCGCGTAAAAACGGAGTAAATATTAAATTATCAAACTAAAGAATTAAAAAGTTATTTCTTATTAAAAGTTATTAGCAAGCACGTCTAAGTAAACGTAATTAAGAATTATTTCAAAAAATGTTCCGTAAAAGAATTAGGAATGTGTGTTGATTTTAGCATTGCATACATGTAAAAATAGCTATATTGTAAAGTATTTTTATGAATACATCGCGATAATAACGGGCATGTTTAGAAAATAATGAAACCGGAGTAGCGCGAACGTTTGCGCAAGCAAACGTCAATTGACAAATGGAAATAGGACGTTGTGATTGCGCGCACATAGCGTATACGGAGATCTGGTTATACACACGTCGCCACGAACACGTGCGTAAATTGGCATAAACTCTGCAATTAACGTTTAATCGGCCCTAATCGCGATGCAATTTAATTTCACGCGTAGGTCTAGGCGGATGCCGTGCACTGTTTTGTTGTACCGCTGCTCCTCGATTACCGTTTTAATCGATCATTCATCGGACATAAAACGAGTTCTCGTTTTATTACATTCTAAATTTGCCTAGCGCGGATTTCACAGCGCGATAACGCTCTTTAAAACATCCCCAGGAAGTCGTTAGGCGATCGTTCTCCAATTAAGCAACTGCGATTTAATTGATGTATTTTAATAACGACTTTCATTTGATATTTTATTAATCCGTCGTTCACGGCTGCAAATATTCCTCGAATATTTGCAGAGAGCTGCTCTCATCGTAGAGAAAGGATTGCGAATGTTGTTTTAATGGATATTATGTAACACTCGTCATTTGTGAAGTAGAATTTTATCTGACAAAGCTCGTTTTTCCATGCTTTAAACATTTTTCGAGGATGTTACGTGAAATTTCCCGAATATTTCTATATCTACACAAGCATGGATATGTCGTAACTTTTATATTTTGCCCTAAAGAAACATAGCTTTAGCACTAATGTACTTGTTTATTTAACTTGTTTAAAAGGGTAATACCGTCGAAAATGTAATACAATCATTCGGAATTATATGGATTTTTTAAATTTTCATGCAGTTGCCTTTGGCTATTTTTTGTAAAAAATTGAATTCGTGCGCATATGGTATTTAAGCAATATGTTACGTATACGCACGTACGTGTACCATTGTGTTCCTAAATGAAAAAAAAATATCTACATGAAACAATGTTTATTTTAGTGTATAATAAATAATGTGATAAATTATTTTGATCAATTTTTACATTAAATATTTTTTAATACATTGTTATTATGAATAAACGTGAAGATAATTTTTATCTGTTCATAACATCGAAATTTGGAAAATTTACATCTGTCACAACCGGTTTGAATTCTCGCGTTATGCATGAGAAAATCATGATTGTTAGGACGGGCCAGCTGTGATATTGATCTGAGTGTTACAAAGTTACAAACGTAGTTTCGACGCGTGTGACGGATACACAAGTGTATGATGCTATACCTCAAAACATTACGTGAAGTTACTTCGGCGATATTCCCCAAATTTCATCCCAATGAATGGGTTTCGAGCGGCGACATATGGTGCGCTCGATGCGAGCATGATTTCTCCGCGGTACTATAACATTCACAATATTCACTACGATATGAAAACAGCACCCGTTGTGACCATGATGAACAATCAAAGTCCATGCAATGTCATGGGAAATGCAAAAAGAAATATTTCTCTATTTCGAAAACTCGTTTTGTAGAACTAGATTTATCAAGAAATAATTTAGTATACCTATATGTAACTTCCAACCGTACTTTTACCTCGACTTTTACACGACTCGCTGATGTGCAAATTCGTGCTTTCATGGAAATAGCTTGGTTGGAATCTTTTTATTTTAGGGTAGATTTATTTTTTTCAGGAATGTTAGGCACGAGACAATTCTAGCAAGGAATGAAATAGATTGACATTCTTTTCGAAAGGGAAACAGATAAAAATAACAGAAGCCAATGTATGCAGTGCAATTGCACTGTTAAAGCATTCAGTTATTCTTTTCAGTTTTTTCAGTTGTTCTTTTTTTACACTGGTAATATATATTGTCTAATTAATTTACATAAAAAGATGCTTAAAACTCACCAAAAAAAGAAAATAAATACTTTACGACATATATTTTTTATTAAAAGGTGAAAAATAAAAAATTAAATCTTTGTTTAATATTTTCCTTAACCATTCTTCATTTTTCAAGCGAAAAATAACGACAATTCGTCCTAGTTATTAGAAATACTCGGCATAATATCACTTACGATTAAAACTATAAAAGACGAAGCAAGTTTCTTTTTTTTCAAGTCTCTCAAGCTTTACATTGAGTCACAATCAATCTTGATTTGAGACTATCAAACTTGAAGAACAGACACTCTCGCTTAAGTCTCGTATATCAATGACAACTAATCATCGTCGTCCCCTCTTCATCTTTTATCGCTTTCGTTGTTGAGCTTAACCTACCCTTCGTTCGTTTCTTGCAAAAATGAGAAAAAGGAAACCTCGAGTAGACCGTTTGAAATCGACATTTCTCTTTTTGGCATTCGTAGGGGAGAAATCACGTGGGGTGGGACTTTACCTCAAAGCCATTAGGGAATGCTGGGTCAGTCGCGAGACGTCAACAAAGTGTGCGATAGTGGTCGCGCGCGCGGCGCCGGCGGGTCGATGAAACAACGGACGGCTTTTAAAAAAGGATCCCGCGGACTTATCGGTGATACTCTTAGCGCGTTTTATTGATCCATTAAGCTCCCGTTGAAACGTCAGGAGGCGATTCGGATCGCTTAATTATTAACCACGCGTGACAGGTGCGTCTCGGCCAACCTTGAACTTTCGGCACTTTCGGCTTTGTACGTAATTGGGATTCTCGTGAATATTTCGTTAAGTTATCCTTTATCATTTTTTAGGTCGTGGGGAAACGTTTGAGAGGGGCTTCAAAAAGAGCACAAGAACGTTGAGATATTATGGTTACAAAAGGCTGCGCCATGTGTGAAAAAGGGAAAGAAAAATATATATATACTGTTAACCGTGGACAACACTTGCGCTTTGAACGGCACGTAACAGCACTTTTGCAAATATCTAAGGGAAGACCTCCCTCCGTGACGTTTACGACAAAAGGTGGTTATACCCTACGTTTTACTCGGGTTTTCATCTCGCCTAGGCACGAACACCGCCTTATTTACTGTTGCCTCGTGCCACTCGCGCGCGTATCTGCTTAATGAACTCGTGTACATTTATTCATGACTGTATAACAGTCCGGTTGTTTATCAACTTCAGGCAAACCGAAAAATGCTAACAGTTGGAAGATACAAAATCCACTAAATTCAGGACATTTGAATATCTCTCTCTTGCAGTTCGAAAACATATATGCTTTACTTAATTAGAATGTTTCTTACTCAATGTGATTAAACAGCTAAAATTAATTCGATCTGCGATACTCTGATTTTTCCACTTGCGTTGCACATATGTAACGTTAAACATGTCTCATTCGTTTTATTCAACTAATAATCGCGACGATCGCAATTAATGTCAACGTCTCGCGATAATTAAACATTCATCGCTGAACTTCGTGGATCTGTCTCTTGGCTTGCGTCATTCGTTTTGTCTCGCATTTTTTTTTTCATATTAAAGATACATGATGCAAGAATGAGGTAATCGAAGTGAAATGCCGCGTTTGTGTTCGTCAAACGAGGCCTAAAAGGGTTTTCAAAAGGCAGCGGAATTAGCGGGGAATTCAATCTTCCTTCGCGAATGCATTGTCTCCGAAACCTTTGTTAACGCTCGGTATTGTGCCAAGAGGGCGACTTTGTTTAGAAACAAAGTACCTAGTGCAGCGTACGTTGCTCGCGCATTTCACAGACTCTCCATGCCGTCATATCAGAATCACGATACAATCACCACACGAAAGTTTCGTGCTTATCGAGTCCCTTTGACGATTCGCGACATAAAAACGGGTCAGTAGTCTCACATTACAACGAATTATTTTTCTACAGTTGTATTATGGCAGAGGGACATTTTAGCGACAAAATAATGTATAGGACTGCGACTGTAGGACAATCGCTTTTGTGTAAAAACTGATTTTTGCGAACCGATCAACAGTGATAGAAATATTTATCGTACAGTATCACTTTTATTTTTGCCTTACACGAATATGAGTAGGTACAATTAATTATTAATCTAAATTAATCGTTAATTAATTTTTAATTAATAGCTGCATAAATCAATAAGGCAAATATTGAGAAGCATATATTACTCACATATATGAAAATTTATTATTCAAGATTTTAAAAGATAGAGATATACGTGAATTAAAATTCAATTAAAAACGTATAAATTTATTCAGTGCATTCCAGTATGATATTATATGATTAAATAATATGTGATAATTATTATTTTTACGCATTAATCTTTACACGTATTTGTTAAAAAATCGCCATGGTTATTATATAATAAAAAAATATTTAACAATTTTTAAGCGTAATAAAAATATTGTGACAGATGTTGTTGAGTTAATTTAAACTTACGTAAGTGTTTGTTTATATTTCGATCGATGGATAATATGCAGGGAATAACTGCTGGCCGGTTTTCGCAAGCTTGTGCTTGTCTTTCTAAAATTTCCACAAAATTAAACTAGTATAGCGGTATGTGCTTAAACAATAGTGTCAGCACTATCACAGGACGCGAGCTGTAGAACAGATTATATAATCCGAGTTAAGGCAAATGCCGACACACATGCTAAATTACGGATCACAGCATGGCAATTAGACGAAGCCGGAAACAAATACGAGATTTTCGAAAGTCAAAGATTAATTATTTCTATTTACTTAAGATATTGAATATATAAATTTACAATTATTACAAAATAAATTTTATTATCGCTCACGGCCCATTCTCCGGGTACGGTGTATAAAATTCTATTAGAGGCATATTGCAGTTATGCACATACTGCGCTACATTATAATATATTATTACTACTAAATTAATTACTAAAAGGTTATGCAACATGCCGTGCATTGCTTGCTTCGCTAAACTTCGTTAACGCGATTAAATTAGATTAATTAGGATTCTATTTCCGGTGTCTTTTTTCTAATAATATAATTAATTATATTCTGTGTATCTGTGTATGTAATGTATATAAATGAGAGTGAACGTTTCCAGGATATAAATTTTCGTCCAAGTTTATTAACTGTTAACAAATGATCTAGCAAAGACGTATATTTATGTTTCTGGAGACGTAGACGTTCGTTCTTTCGTTTTCCCACGCGATCGCGTTTACTGTCGAGCGAGAAGATGCCGTTCTGGCATCGACGCAACTCGAGCAACTCGAAGCCGCAAGTCGAAGGGGAACCATGGGGCATAGCAATTGCATCTTGATTGCAATTCCACGCGAGTGAACGTCGTCCATAAATTATACCGTTAGTTTTGGTAGTTGCATAAACGATGCGAGCGAATATTCGGCACGCGCGTGGGCGTGCTCGCCCATGTTACCTCCATTATCTCGATTGGAGCTCGATCGGCTGGTCAACGTGTCGTGCCTAATAATATGCCGGGCGTTATTGGATACACATGCACAATACGTACATTGCACGCGAAACACACCTGCCGATTCAAGCGATGCGTAAAGGTGCATTTACACCTAGTAATATAAGCGGGAACTTTTACTGTCGATTCCATGCGTTACTAATACGAGCAAGTTTTTTCATCAGTAATTTAAATCGCGATACTATTCTTTTACTAAATAAACCAATAAGCACAACAAAAAGTGAAACTTTATAACTGTGTGAATCGGTTTATGTATATATAACTGTACATTTATTTTTATAAAAATTTTTTGTGTGAACAAAGCTTATGACTGAAATTTGAGATAGAGATCATTGATAAGCATTTCTTACTGATTCTTAAAATGTTTATTTTTTTAGTATTTAAAACAAATTTATTGAGCGATGATAGTATTCTTTGGATTATATAAGTACTTTTCGCTTGATTTGTGTGAGTAAACCTTTAGGTATTGCCATGCTTCATAAATCGATCGTTTGCTCAGGCGAAACTCACGCTCACTGTCCAAACTCTCGCTCGCGAACCCCCTTTAACTGTCAACTGCATGGTGTTGCTTTC
Organism: Temnothorax curvispinosus; assembly: GCF_003070985.1. Lineage (NCBI taxonomy): Eukaryota > Metazoa > Arthropoda > Insecta > Hymenoptera > Formicidae > Temnothorax > Temnothorax curvispinosus. The sequence goes on along the minus strand of NW_020223336.1, from coordinate 289,800 downwards.
AAATAGCATCCAAATAGACGACAATCATATACTATAGCATCAAACTTTAGTATCAAAATCAATAGTATCAATAGTATCAAAATCTCACTATCTTTACGCGTTTTCTTTCATTAAAAGCAATAATGTCGCAGCACGAAACACGCATATCTCTCATTTTGAGAGATATACTGCCGCTGTCTTTTACACACATTCTCTCCAAAGAAAATAAAATAAATGATAGAGGCTTAATGACGCGACGTCACGCGATCGATGTGTTGAATGATCGGTTTCCAAGTGCAAATATATTGGCAATTACGATACCACAACAATTTCCCCATGGGAAAGTCTGATCAAATTTCAGAGGAAATTTAGTAAGCAAAACTAGAGCAAAAGACGGTAATCGTCTTAGGGCACTGCCCTGTGCTAGGATTCTGTAATAATTATATAAATTTTTCGACACTGAGTAATAACTCACGAAGAATATAAAATACGAGAGCTGTAATAATATCTTTTATACTTTTTTTTAGTTTCGGTATAAATAGATCCTTATTACTATCAGCTAAAAATTTACTTCCTTATACATAGAATGAAAATTCCGAATTTTTTCAAAAATCTTAAATAAAGAAAAAGATTGCGTACAAATGTTAAGTCCGTTAATATTATATAAGTTATAGAGTTATATGTGTGTGCTGTAATTTAATTCAAAACTATTCAAAAACATTTTTAATTTTCATATGCATTAATTAATTACAGATTACAAGTAAATAAGAAGCAGAGTAATATATAACTTCATTAATATTGATTAAATTTATTCTTATTGTTAGCATAGATGGAAATAACTGTTTTGGCCTTTAAAGGTCAATGTACATGGTATTGCATGCTTGCAGTGCCATAAAAGTCACAAGAACTCTATCCAACCTTTAAAACGAGTATTCTATTTCAATGGATATTCTTATCTCGCCTACACAAACACATAGCATAACAAAGTCGAAAACTATAATAGAAAGTAGAAAAAATGTCAGATTCAAAATGTCAGTACATTTAAAAAAACTTGTCTGATTTTTTAATTATTTTTTATTTTTTTACGTAATAAAAACTATTATTCATGTATTAAAATAAGAGAAATAAAAAAACAGTTTAGAAAGAGAAATTTCATTTAAAATAAAATTTTTTTGCTTATGTATACAATATTTTATAAAATCATCTTATGTGTGTGTGTGTGTGTGTGTGAGAGAGAGAGAGAGAAAACTGAGCAAATTCTTTCGAGGCATTTATGTAATTCATATCTCACCATTATTGATCTATTGCGATATAATAAGTATCTTCTTGAATTTTAAATGAAATTAATGGAAGCTCTGTAATATGAGCGACACTAATATTAATTAATTCAAAACGGCATTGGAAACGATTTCACAGTGATTGTGCTGTCGCCCTTATTAACGACTGGGACGTTTAGCTGTTTCATAGTCAGCGTTCCCTCGTGAACCGAATTAATGCCATACGCAGAAAGCGGGAATTTACAATGCTGGCTTATACATGCGTTTATATACAGTGCGATTTAGATTCCGACGAAGGACTGTCGCTGACAATCCCTTTGAATGAACCCAAAGCGTTTATGCGCGCCGGCTGCTTACTCCGCCGCGCCTGGGCCATATGTTGCTAACTCATGCTAAGCCATGCTGAATTAATATCAAATAACAGCGCGCACTAATCGCGAGGGTCGCGGCAACGAGAACGACATATCTACGTCATTTACTCCAGCCCCTTTCGCGACTCTCCGAATTTATATTTCGCTTTATATCGGAAATGACCGACGCCAAACTAACTAACGTGCGCGCCCCGAAACTTTGCGGACCTTCACAAAGCGCGCTGTTCGTAGTTTATTATTACTTTGCGCGCCCACGCTTTGTGTGCCGTCCCGCATTGTTGCAGGTTGCAGGTAAACGCGACATGCATGCAAGAGTGAGTGCGTGCATACCGTGGCAATCACTAGGTCAGTACGCATCTCCCTCATCGGAGATAACGGTCGCCCACAATCCTACGCGTTTACCGCTAGATGACATAGATCCAAGTCTGCATGAGACAATGGTATTATGTAGAATAGATATAAACCTAGCAGTCATACGAAGTGCAACTGCCGCATATTTTAATTTTTACTTTTTACTAATTTTATTCTATTAATATATAATGTCTCGTTAATAGAATGAAATTAAGAAAATGGAGCTGAAAGATGGAAGGAAGGTAATTTATCTGACGGTTTAACGTTTTAATAAGAACGAATTGTATTTGTCGCATTTATTTCTCCAGTCGTTTTGTTTTTAGTCATATGAATCAAATTTCTTCGACAGAAATAACGAGCGCTCGAGATAAAAGCTGAGTGAATATTTCCGTGGCATTATTTTTGTTTCATATTGTCAGAAATCGTTATTACTTTTGAATGTGACGCTCGTAACGAATGTAGTAATCAATGTTAAAGACTGTCATAAAACTACCTATCATAAGCACCTTGATTGATGATTTACTCAATACATATTCTGCTAAACATAAGAACAATATTATTTTGTATCATTGCAAAATAATACAAATAACTGAATTCGTGGAATAAAATTTGTTCTACTCGTTGACGTTCGAAAATCGCTGCAGGATATTTTATAATATTCATAATTCTCTTGTCATTCTAATAAAATCCAAATTAAGACATTAAAATAGATATCTTTTTACTGACGCACGTTCAATAGATTTCGGTATCTCGTCCCATAAAATTTTTTGCAGGCATCAATACTCTGCTTTCAGTTGCGTTAATACAGTGTACAAATATCTATTCTGCGAATCATAATAGCATGCATTTCTAATTCTACCGCAACGAAACTTAGATGTTACAGGTTGCTGGCACGCGTTCATGCCGCAACAATCAATTATTTCAATCCAAGCTGCTCTCGGATGTTCGTAGATGAGACAGAAACTAATGCTCAGCGTCGCTCGGCATCGGTAACAAGTCGCTAACGAGTTGCTCGATGTAGTCTTAATCAGACTTAATAGTCGGATCGCGCGATCGCGAGCAGCAGTTCTCGCTGTTGCTCGCTGTGCACGCTATCCTGTTACGCGGGAATATCCCGGCTGAACAAGGATTCCGTTATACGCGGATGCGCGATGCAGTCGTGTCGATTGAGTTATCGGTATTACGTATTACCACTGCCTGCTGCAAGCGGCTATCGCCATTACACTCCGCTTACTTCGACGTTCCTTCCGCTTATGTTGTACGTGTCTGATCGGTGCCAGTAGTTGCCCCGTAACTGCGGTCAGACTGCGCCGGTAGTTTCTGACACGTGCACGTGAATTGCATACGTAGTCAAGCCCAGAAGCCAATAGATTTGATTGTGTGTGCGTGTGTGTGTGTGTGCCTGTATATAATTTTTTATATATCATAAGTTACAAAATGATACACGTTTGATAATAGATACGTATTTTTTAGATTCGCGTGTATAACTTCTGCTGCTAAGACTTCGGATTTCTGTATGCAAAATATCCAACGTGAATTAAATTCGATCTATCTCTTATAAATTTTTATTAAATAATATAATAAAATAATGAATGGAAAATAATAAATCGGTTATTAATATCTTAACATAATTTGTTACGTCAGGATTAAATATAACCGCAGAGGGGAACATTTTATAGCATATAACACAAGATTTTCCTCGCACGTTTCGCAAAGGCATTTTGCATAAGAATTTATGTAGAAAAATTAGATATGTATATTAAATTCTTAGAGATATGTATATTAAATGTCTTAGAGATTCAATCGATACTTTACATAACTCTATAATCGATAATTACGGAAAAATCTCGTCGGGCGGACATCTCGTTCAAAGTAAAGTACGGTATAATTTTGTCTCGATAACGGATCGAAATAAATACTTTATCGAAAGCTGGAGTATGCGAGAAATCAGTGCATGCGAAACCGGTAGCCGATAATGCCAAAGTTTCCCAGGATGCAGCGCACGAAATTGAGCCGAAATTCGATTATAGGCTACGGATGGCCGCGCAATTTGCGAGTACGAGTGCGACGCCTTGTACAGTGTCGTCGGATAATGCACGAGCTCTCGTCCCTTCGTCGGTTAAAAATTTCCGAGGTTCCTACGAGCAGGAAGAGTCACGAGATGTTCGCGCCGTTCTTGGTCGACCGATAAGACCCGAAATTGGGCCGCGTATCTCGAAGAAATGTTCTATCAGGACATCTCGAGACATCTTTACAGATAATTTCGTTACAATGAAAGCCTCGGAATCACCGCCGTTGCAATTTCCCACCAGACGGTGGAGGGATATTGCAGGGATCCGGGAAATATGTGCCCGGACAAATTACGTTGTCAGCGGACGAACGGAGAAAATTTCGACGATAACGTGAACAAGATATTGATAAATTATTGGAATCAAAAGTGAAACATTTTTCTTTTTACTCCAATCTATCGTATTTTACGTCTGCCGAATTTTAAATAAATAACATGACGTTAAAGATTTCTTAAAGAAAAAAACTAAAAATTGTTCATAAAATTTAATAAAAAATTAATTTCTAGAATATCTTTAATTCTCATATTCATCTATAAAATATATTTTTTGATTGATCCGGAATCCCCTGTATATATATTCAGCAAACACAATTAAACTTGAAATTAAAATCTTTATTCGCGATTTTCTCGATATATTTTTTTATATAAACAAAAACTTTATAAAATATACTTTTGTCGATATTAATAGCGGCAATTTTCTCCTAAAACGAATAAAATTGAAATCTATGTTGTATGAATTTATATCCGTCGGTTTCGATAGAAACTTCATAATACCTCGCTATTCTCGGTACGGAGTACGTCTCGGAGTACGTGATAAAGTGCATCGCTGCATCTCTTCGGACTTTCGTCCGGAAGTCCGAAAAGATAAATCGCCGCGTGCTCACCGCCATAGTTTCAAAGTCGCGACTAGACATTACGATGGTATTAATATTCAGCTCGCATAGCCTCACGACATCGTTTCCGAAGATCTCGCGGCGTTTTTCTTTCCCAAGACACCTTATTCCTCTTCTTCGTGAAAGAATAAAATAAAACGACAGAAGATAAGAAGGGAACCACTCTCATCTCGCAGCTTGATTAAGAACGTGCGACTTCTGCGGAGTGTCAAAAGCGCATCTCGGCCGCACCTTCCTCGTCCTTTCCTCCTCCTCTGGGCTTTACTTATCTATTTCGCGCTACATCGGCAAATCGGGTCGCGAGAAATCTGACGTGTGCAAAATGCTGTCCTACTCAAGTAAGACCCTACGTCTTCTGTTCGTCTTCTCTTTGTATTTGCGCGTATCGCGTTAGGACAATGAACATCGCTATTTCAAAGGTGAGAAAGTACCGACAAGGCGTCGCGTCGGAAAAATGCGAATTCATATCCCTGCGAACGTGAAGGTCTCATTGCCGTCACGTAGAGAGCGTTAAAAGGCTGGATTTGAAAGCTTGCTCGCTTGCTCGTAACGGCAATTCGCCATTGAGCTTTACGCTGTCTGAGGAACGCGCATATTGCGGTCTACGCGTGAAAGTATACCCTTTTACCGCACGACGGTGTTTCGTCGCGACAATCTCTTTCGAGGGTCGGCGATTTTTCGTTCCCACTCGATCGGACCGAGACCATTCATGGTCTCGTGATCGCCGGATCATACATCATCGTATTGTGCCGAACGGGTCGATATCGTTAAGGAAAATTGGGTATCGGTGACGGCGTTTGAAAATCGCCTATCTCGCCCAAGTATCACGATACAGAAATGTCAGATTCCTTAGCAATATATATATTGTGATAGTATCATGATAAATCGATCCAAAGACTATATATTGCATACTTATCACGATTTATCGAAAATAACGTAATGCTATAATAATCCATTTGGCAACTCAATAGTTGAATTGTTTATAATTATATCTAAAGTAGTTTCGTCGGTGAGATATTTCATTCCATGAACACGGAATTTTTTACGAGTATGAGAGACTTTTTAATCCGACGATGCATTCGCGATGTTAAGTGCGTCATATGCGTTGTAGAATTATAGTTGAAACATGTGAGATAGAAGCAAAAGTACTTTCAGTATTAAGCTTTAATATATATCATTTTAATTTAAATTTCATGTATTACGGCTACTTTTCGTTAGAAAGAGAAATTATTCAACATTTAAGAATACTTCAGAAATTAAAATAAAAATCATGCTAAAAGCTGTTCTGACATTAAATGAATTTACAATATATAAAATATTTTAATTGTCGCCGTTCTTTCTCTTTTTCTTCCTCTTCAATAGTTAAAACACACGTGGCTAGATCGAGTAGCGAGAACGTCGATAGAAAAAGAAAACCGACGATATTTTTATTGAGATTTTATATAATTACGATTCTCTTCTAACGTGATAAGTTACGAGGAATACTCCTGGCAGTGATTGCACATTTAAGCTCTATTTTGTTCCACGCGCGACTTGTGAACGGTTTGCTTTATCGTAATGGTGCAATAAAGCAGAAAAAATACACTCTGATATAGGTGGCAATCTTATATGTTGTTTTACGATCGCACGATCGAAGTTTCGCTTCTTCGGCATCACGGGATGGCACCCGATACAGAAGCAGCAGAGAAGACCCTTGAAATGACGAAATGTTATAAGGACCCTCCGTTGGGTATCGATTTTCGATAGATGATTATGAGAGCTATTGACGTACTGCGGCCAACCGCGGTATTTTGCCGAGTATACATATTGTCTGGTCGAGCAAAGTATATCTTCTTTCAATATTGAAATCTCGCGTATACAACAATATAGGTAAAAAAAAATTCAATTGTAAAACGATAAAAAAACTCGAGATATTGATATATCTGTGAATAATATTTTCTATTATAAATCCCTCGATTCAATTTAAAATACATTTCGAAGCTTCATTTTTAAGGATTCGGAAGAAAGTCGTCTTCAAGCTCTTTTAGAAACCCATCATTCATTATTTCGTCGTCGGAGATTCAGCAGTCGACTTCTTGCGAGAAAGGAGCAAATAAAATTTGTCCCATCTAAATCTGTGTCAAAGAGGAGAATTTGCAAAATGTCTGCTGTGAAATTAGGACTGCCAGATGTTGTAACGCCAATAAGTTTTATATTACGACTGTCGCTCAGCTGCGCGTGCGAACCCACGCGCTTCCGCTGACACGTGCGATTTAAATCGCTTAATCGCATCGCGCTGAGAGAAGATCGAAAAGCTTTCTAACAGATTCAATATGAACGTTATATGGACTCGGTAAGAGGTAGTTTTCAATAAACGCTTGTAGCTGAATCGAATACCTTGGTTATACAATGCAATCCACCTTCCTCCCGTATCTTTATGCTCCTAACAATGAATTATCGGTTGCGAGATCGAACGCTTTCTCGAGTAATTCAGCGCTACCCAAAAAAAAAGAAAAAAAAAAGAAAACAGTTTAGGTGTTCCGAGTCGAGGATTTAACAGATTTTTGCGATATCGAACCGATATCTATTTTTTTGAATAGCTAATTCCTTTTTCACTAACTTTTTAGATATAAAAAGTGTTAATAAATAGACAAAAAAAGTTTATGTTTGAATTATACATTTATCGCTAAATATACTTGTCTAGTCGTCGTTTTATTTCAATATTATACAAATAAAATTCGGAATTAGCTAACTATATTTTGCGTATGTGATAAAAATATTGAACAAAGATTCAGATTAAAAAAACCAAGTGCTTAGTGCATTAAACTCTTATTCCCAGAATGCATTTTACTAACAAATCGGACATTATAATCGTGACGCATAGTATCTTGACTTTTTAAATTAATTCTTCCCACCATTCTTCGGAAGTATATATTTGTCGCGGACTTTTGTATAACTTTTATAATTCCGTGGCAAAATTACAAATCATTTACACAGTTCCAAATGAATACTAATAATATTTTAAAAGATTAATTAAATTAATAGCTCATATCTCAGCGCGAAGAGAGAGGTGAATCAAGCTCACTCTTTTTCTCGTCGTTAATTTCCTGCGAGAATTTAATTCGCACATTTCCTCGAATAAAAAAAGAAGTCTTAAGACCTCTCGTAACATGCTTTGTCCTCTCTATCGTTGTTGAAGAGATGCGCGTGCTTTTTTCGCCTCTAGCAACGCGAGGTGCTTTCAATGTACGAGAATCGGTACGTCCGCTTTTGCGCCAGAACGGATAGGTATATACGAGCAGCACAGAATCCTCTCCAAGGATAATGGCTGGACGAGAGGGCTCGAGAATGACCTAGGCGCAGTGCGCACTGTGCATGGTATAACTTATATATATCACGAAAAGCATCATTGGGCTGCCGCGTCGTTTCCTTTTACGCGTCTGGTGAATGCTATATAGAAAGCGGAGAATTATACTAATTTTGCACGCGTCGTTTCGTTTATTTCCGAAATAATCGAAAACGCATACGAATGTGTGGAAAGTATATATGCAAAGCTGCCTAGGGCGAGAATCGCGCGAACACATACGTTCGGAATATGAATTGCTTCGTACCTATACGAATAGAGATAACGATTTTAATTTGCTTTGTTATCACACAGACGTTATTTATATCCTTCTTATAAGATAAAATATAGCGCAAGGGTCTCGAGCGAAAGCTTCCGCGTTGCTTACATCTTGCGCGTATTACCGTGTATGCTTTTAAAAGTGTCGCTATCGATTTTTCTACGTATCTTGCTGCGCGGATAAAGGCGAGGATTAAACGACATCTTTATAAACATTTCGCTAAAAGGGAATTCGAGAGCAGACTATTAAAAAATGGAAAATCTTGTCTGCCTGTGTTAAGAGCGGAAAATAGTTGATGCGCAAGGGCTTAAAAATTGCGCGCCCGCGTGGCGCAAGTAGAATCGCTGATGTTTTGCAGTTTTGCAGTTTTGTAGAAGAACCGATAGCGATGGATCTTCCTTTGAAAATGAATGATGGGTAAAAATGATGCCGTATCCGAAATGTTTCCCTGTTATATTTGACGATCCGTCAACTGAGCCGCGTTAATTGTCGAAATGTGTCAAATCTTTTCGACAGGTCTCGTCGATAAACAAATCTCTTGTTATTTGCAGAATCGTAACACATATAAAGAATATCATAAGAATCAGTTCATCATTTTAACGAACAATTTTTTGACAAGCTTGCGGTAAATATCTCCTTGAGAAAAATGGCGAGGAAGGTTTTCATTTTTGCAATTTTCTACTTATGGACTAAACTGACAATGAGTAAATGAATCTAGAATTGAAATTTTAAAAAAGTTAATATTCCCTTGTTCAAATTTAAATTACGCGGACGACTGGGCAGTATTAACCGTTTTGTTGTAATTGAGAAAAAATTCGATAAAATCTGATGTTAAAGTTAAAACCGACGGCCGCGGTAGTTATTTTTCTCGAGATGGACACGAAAGAAATTGGGATGTCTGTCAGTTTCTTTTGCTTTCCTTTAGATAAAAGAGGATTCTGCCAGTGGCTTGTGATATTTGCTCGAAGCAGGACTATAAATAACGCCGCCACATTATTTTTCTCCTGCTATATCGCTTCCGATGCGATATCGCTCCCCAACGGCGAAGGGTACACACGTCTGCATTACGTATTACAATTTTTATCCCTCGCGACAATTGTGAAATTGATATGTAGCACCTGTAGCACGTTCCATCAACGCCCATACCTTCGTCTTCAACGCGCCTCCGTCTTATAAATACGGACGGAACGGAGCGAGATGCTGAGTAAACAACTCCCGAGTAAGTAACTAAAGTTTGCCTAAAAGTTACGAGACATCTTGATCCCCGAGCATTAAAGATGATAATTACAAGGAGATTTCTTGTTGAAATATTCGAACGATTAAGCCGATTAAGGGATCAAGATCCTTAATCTTTTGAAAAACGGCACCGGAAACCGCGTGGCTTCGCGCGCGATACACGCAGCCATCTCGAAAAGCCATCTTTGAAATTTAGCAAGTTTAAATCCGTCATTCTAATCCTGTTTCTTAAATCTCCACACGAATAATTAACGCAAATACTTCGTCGCACTTGATAAATCTCCGAGTGTTGCGTCGCGTCTCTTAATACGCATGCATTATCAATAACTCTTTCGGAGTTTCCCCGCGGAAATGGAAATACTTGGAATTGATTTCACCGAAGGCGCGTCCTAGCTCGTACAATTTTCACGCTCGGATGCACCACGAAGTTGCTTGTTTCATCGAACACGTCGAGCCCCGATTCGCGGCCGTCCCGTTTATCGGAGTATTCCTTCCATTCTGTTTCGACGATTCATTCCGTTCTATTTTTGAAGCGTGATAACGTGCATTAACCTCGGAAAAAAAACGCTTCATTAAGCCCGAAGTCGAGGGAGACGGCTCCTTCCGAGGTGATATTTTCGGCTAGATATTTTGCCGCGACGTCGCCCTCCCCCGGCTCTCCGAGCGACAGGCAGCGTCTGCCTAATTAATCGCGCGGAGTTCTTACTGTGAATTATTAGCGAGGCGCGTCATCCTCGCTCCTCCTCCGTTTATCACTTAATGCCTCGCTTTATCGTCCCCGTTCACGGTCGCTGAATTTGACTTTTAAATCGCATTCGTGCCCGCTGGCGGGAAAACGGGGGCGTGCACGCGTCATTCCTATTCCCTCCCCGCTCCTCCTATAGTTTTTCCCCTCGCAAAAATTTGCTTCAAAGTTTTGACGAGTAGTTGACCGGTGGGCAACAACGATTTAATTTATAGATATAGCGAAATATACAAGAGATCGGCCTGCATTTTTGACGTTTAATTTCGCAGTTGCGCCCCGACGACTTTCGACTTTTTTTTAAATTCATTCCGGCTTTTTAATTAAATACATGGAAAATTTGTTGTTCGATAAAAATTGAAAAATAACAATTAAATCTGTTTGTTTTTGATTCATTTACCTTACTTACTTGGTTCGCGAGAAAATTCGCCAGACTCGCCTCTAGCGAGACGAATATATCAGACAGATACATTTGTCGCCGATTATGTTGTTTGATACACACACGTTTTATTACGGTTTATAAACGCGACAGGTAAAAAAAACTGATCAAAAACCCCTTGGTGCGCGTTTTTCAACAAGCGACACAAACGTCGTTCTATCTCTCTTTTTTTTTGGCAACGAGTAACCGTAAGATAGAACGACACTTGTGTCGACTCGTGTCTACTTGTGTCGCTTGATATTTTCTTTTTTATCACATCAGGTTTATCTGAAGCAACTTCGTTATTTACGTCAGCCACAGAGATGCCGTAAAAAGAAAGGACCTCTATGTCAAGCAAACTTTTTTACCTTGCATGACGGAAATATTCCGGTAATAATTTAGCGGGCAAAAAAAAGTGAAGTACACTCACCGTCATCCGGTGTTGCGAGCGGCGTGTCGTAGACCCGAAATGTTTCGCCTTCTGTACTCCGTATAATCCGCCACGATTTTCTTTGATGTTCTCCGATGCACCTGGGATATACTCCAACACACTCGCGGACGCGTTCGTGAAATGCGCAAACCAGTAAATGAATTTCTCTGTCGAACGATGCCAATCGTGGATGCAGAGAGACATACGTTAGGTCGCGATCGCGCGGCGGACCAATTATACAGTACAGTTTGCTCGTCAGATTCATCCGGCATTCATCGACTCCGATTTAGGACGATTTCGCCCGAAACTCCGATCAACTTAATCGGAGCGATTAATTCAATAGAATTGCAAAAATGCAGCTTGAAGCAAAATTTCTAAATGTATAACTCGTTGCTCCTAATATTTTTTCTCGTATGTATTATTAAACAAGAAATTAATAAGTTGACCAGAAATAAATTAATCACCAATTATACATTGCTTGTGATCTAATATGTTTTTCTATGTGTTAAACAAAAAATTAATAATTTTCTATGTCAATAAAATAGTACAGGTATTAATCGGCAGGATTGCTTAATTAAGATAAAATTTTCAACCATGTAATTCGTTGTCCCTCTCTCTCTCATATTAAACAAGAAATTAACGAGAAATAAATTAATTACCGATTAATTTAACCGGAGTCATCGTCAGACGCGACGAGCGTTTCTGGCAATTCTGACGCCACTTAACGACGAGAAAATCACGGAAAGTATCACGTCTCGGGCGATTATGGCGGACACGAGCGAATATCGCAGGCAAGCGTAATCCTCGGCGGAATCACCCTGTCCCGACGAATCTCTCTCGCGCGGCGATCCCTCGACGCTCCCTTTCGACGCTCCTTCAGCGATCCCGGATGCTGAACGGCAGTAACACGGCACTTGGGACGCCCGTCCGCGTCCGGCCGACGTCGGTCGCCCGATACTCGCGACACGTGAAATATCCAACCATACACAACGCCCTGTAAGTTTATACCAGGAAACTGCGACGTGCCGACATGCCGACCGACGCCGAAACGCGAGACAGACAGCGGATCGCGAATGCCGAAACGACGGACGAGTTAATCGCGTTCGATCACGATCGATACCAACTGTTCCACACACCCCGGGACAATCGTCCGCAGCCGAACGCGACACTCGACACTTGTCCGTGCGCAAAATTCGCCCGGATCAGTCAAAGAGACGCGGAAACGCGGAGCGACGCGGCCGAGCAATCATCCGCGACGCGATGATGTACGTGACGTGTACGACGTGAACTAATCGGCAAGTGCTACTAGTGCTAGACTGAGTCACGTGACGCGTCCTACTCGCTCCTATTCGCTCATTCGCGCGGGAAAACTTTTAGCGGCGCGATATTTGGAATATTATTAATGAGAATGAATACATTGAGAAATGATTAGATTTTTTATAAACAAATGAAATCTCGCTCGTGTCTGATTAAGTTTCGTCTCGTTCGGTGTTTAATAGTTTCTCACGATGCCGGGTATTCGAAGCATCGCCGAATATTTTCGTCGTCGCACTTGGACGCGCGCGCGCATGTATGAAAAGTTTACGTAAAAAACATCTCTTGCATTTCCCACGTATTTTCAGACGATAAAATGGCGCCTGTTTTCTGCCGGTTTTATTTACGATCGCGAACGCGATACCTATATCGCAGATTTCAAAATTTGCCTGGACGTTGTTCATAATAGACGTTGTTTGATACTTTTATATCAATTACACTTTTCGTGAAAATTTTTTAGAATTTCTCTCTCAGTTAATTGCGATAACGAACAAGAATGTTTCGTGATATTTTTAATACAACGTCGAAAATATATAAAGTAGTTTCATTTTACGCATACGAATCTGTTTACGTTATACGAATTTATAAAAAAGGGCACATTTTCTTTTTTGAGAGAGAAAACTATCGTATCTGCATTTATATTACTTGCGTTGCATCTCGTTTAGTCGGCTTGCAAGAAATATTTTATAATTATTATTAAATTGATAAATGATACAATTTTTTCTATTATTATAATCTTTTACATTATGTCACTTGTTCTGAAATACGCGACTATCGTAGTAAGTAGATCGAGCAATTTTGGTTTATATATTTACATTTCCGCTGTGTCGAAGGGAGACGTGCCGTTGAACTTACAAATCACAAATAGATTCCTCGATTTATTCGTACAGTGAGATATATAAATGTGAAGCAGCGTGCAATAAGATCGCAGGTTGAGTAGCACCGATTTATTAGTATTTATAGCACTAAATGTAATACTGAGGAGAAAGGACAGAAATATCTCTGATATTTATATTTATATATGCTGCGGCGAGAGAGAAAGTTTCATTTGGTTAGGGCTTGATCCGTAATCCGGTCTTCGCGCGGACAATAAATTCTGCTTGCCGGTACAAGAGAATGGATATTAGTTTCTCCTTCGCCCTCGGGAATTCCGCGGATCCTTCAGTTCCTTCCTCCTCGTTCCGTTCGTCATCGCGACGTCTCCGTTTCACGTCGCTCGTCTCGCTCTTTCTCCTCTCCTACTCCTAGCGAACAACGTTGTCGCGATGGTTGCTATGGGAATACCCTTCGCAGCTTTTGTTCGGCGTCGAGCAACAGTGTGTCCGATTTTCACTCCTCGTATTTGATCCACGTGGCTCGATGCGCGTCCCTCGTTTCCTTCCTCTTTTACCATTGATCGTATTCCACGAGCCTTCTGGGACTTTCGCGCGACGTTGAAACGTTGTTCATTCGTCAGCGAGATCGCTTCTTGTCCAACCTCGAAGAAAACGTTGTTACGCGTCTTATCCTCGTGTTTTATCTCTCCGGATAAATCCTCCGGAAGCGCGGGTAGCCACGGATTTTTCCTCGGACGTCATCACCGTATTCCAAATATCATCTTTTGATTCTTTGGCTATTCAGGATGACCGAATGGATTTTCCTCCTCGAACGATTCCGAGGGGAAATATTGTGATAAACATAGTATCGTTTAAAGAGGAAATATTTGTGTAGGAAATTGAAATTCTTCTCCCGCTGGTTTTTTTAACTTTCTGTCACAAACCGTGTATTTAGCATCATAAAATAGTGATAGATAATCGATATGTTTAGCGTGTAACCATTTTTCAGATAATATTGTACTTTGTTGTCACTTTTCCTGTAATTTTGCGAAGCTCGAGAGGATATCGATGAACAATTGTACACAATATTTTTCGCAGTAACTGACTTGTGACAGTAGATCCCCCAGACAAAAAATTGCTCGTGATAGAATTTCCTGATGGTGGAGATGTTCGAGGAAGATATTTACCGACGGCGCCGTCATGTCTTTCATCTTTTAACGCCCACCTGTAGATCAGTATTTTTCCCAAGTATCAAGCCTTAGATACGACCACTTGGGGCGAGTATCTAACATCTAGCCCTCGTATTGTTACGTCCATCACGAACGATTGTATCACGAAATGTGATCCCTTGATAGGAAATAATCGCGAGTCGCATGTCGTCGACTGGAAATGAATATGGACCGTTCGTTCCGCTACCCTCGTATAAGTTACTTTCGATTTGCCTCGAATGGCTTGATTTGGTGGAAACCACTATCCTACGATATATGTAGAAAACATCAGTCAGGGTTAGCAGAAAATTGGAGAACCGTGACCGATAGAGAAAATAAACACTTAAAATAGATCCTCGCACGAAAGGGTCTTTTGCGAGTCAAGGGAGTTCTCTTGGAAGCAATTATCGTCGGCTGTAATGCCAATTTCAATATTAAAAGGCTAGCGATGCTCTTGGTATTTTGCTCTGTTCTCGTACATATAATTCTCTCTTTCTTTTCCTTTCGATCTATTTTATCCTCCATTTATTTTACACTTCTCATTGGTGATACATTAATTTTATTTTAATTTAAATCATTTAGCGAGCGATTCAACATATGTTATACGTTTTTGGACGATATCAACAGTCTTTAATTCTTTCAACACTACAATCTTTCTGTAACATTGTTTGAAGTCGTTTGAGTTTAAAAATATGTATGAGTGGACGGAAACTTCGTTCTAGAAACGAAGGAAATTCCATGAAACATACATATTCCAAGAGTAGTGAAAAAGTTAATCAAATACTCGACCTAAAATTTTCATTTCTTTCCCAGGTGATTAATTTGTGCAATATTTTTAAAACTTGGGTTTTATTAAACATTCTTGTTCCGCAGTAATAATCATACTTTGTTGCAATTAATATAGATTATAAATTGATTGACATTTATATAGATTCAGTATACTACACACAGTATTAATTATTCAGTATAATTAAAACACTTAAAACTTTCTACCCATATACATCTATGTATATAATGTGTGTACATACACATATACATGTGTATGCATGTACATATATACGTGTATATAATATATATATTATATTGTACATGTTAAAAAATCGCATTTCTTCGAACAATATTTTTTAAATATTTGCTACTTCACACAAACATCTCCGTGTAAAGCATATGTTGATACCTCCATTATAGATTCCCTGTCATCCTCAAATATTTAACTCGATAGAAAGCTTTAACGCGTGGCAGACATGATCGAGTTTACTAAACGTGCACACTGCACCGTCTCGATAAAGGGACATTTTGTCATCATTTACGTGGAGAATGCCGTTTCCATCTCGTAATACGTTTCTGACGTTTCCGAATAAAGCACGAAAAAAACTCATTTTCGCATTGCACCGCCACATTTGTATGAATATTATTCTGTTGTTTTACTTACATTATGTATTTTTCATAGACTTCCACTAAAGAATGTTTTTAATTATGTTTTTAATTTATATAAATATATTAAAGTTTATTTCAAAAAATTATTTTAGGTCACGTTCTCTCTAATAAATGAATGCCATCATGTAACGTCATTTACTACCGAGTTTACTACAAAGCAATGCGTAAATAGAGAATAATCAAGACAGTAATAATATTTTCAAGTAAAATTAAAACTTACAGCTTAACTGTAAAAGAACGTAGTAACAGTATCTGTGTCAATTAAAAAATATCGAGAAAGGCTAGATGAATGTTGCTCAGGACGTTCTTTGTTCTACTTTTTTTTCACCTGGAAAACCTTTCGCGATTTTCATCCAGGATGAAAGCAGAGAGGATTTATTTTATCTCAAGGATGACTCTTTTTCGTATTTTTTTTCTTTGCATCTCGTTCTCCCTCATCTAACCGTTACTGGCCGTCAGCTTGTTCGTAGATGAGCTTTCGAAACGATGCCGGATGAGTTTTTCCTTCCGACGAGTTTTGGGGTCGGATTTTATTAAGGTACTTCGCGTGGACTGCGTCGAGATCCGCGATGCAAGGAAAACGGAGTCCTTCAATTTGCGCAGGTACTACCTTGCCGAGTCCTCCGCGAGTTCTTCTGCGGATAAACTTTGCTCGTTTTTACGAGGCCGCAATCACGGTGATCTCTCGCGATATTCTAGGAGTTATTATTACCTTCGAGCAAACACGTCTTAAGACATTTCTCGCCATTACGAGAGACTTTACCACGTGCCGTTGTATATATGTATAACTAAACGTAATGTCTGAGAAATTATAATCGTCGAAATACAAAACACTTTGTGCTGTAAAACATGTACGAAACCACTCCACGTTTAATATCAAAAATATTTTATTCTGGAAAATGAGCTTCCCAAGTTTTTGTTTTATTACATTGGCTTAAACTTTGAAAAGAACTAGTATTAGGAGCATAAGTAAGTAAAATGTGATCGCTACATTTCATTTCTGGTTATATATAACTGCAAGTTTTAAAAAGTTAATTCCCATTATTGTTGGAACATTGAAAGAAAGTTGTTGATACATGTATTTTTGTGCTATATTACTAATGAGATTACTATTGTACCGAAAATGTATTTGTATTCCTTTTTGAGAGAAATTATTAATATTTAATTTACCCCAAGTGCAGTAACAATCATGGTTGATGAAAGCATGTTTATGCTTTACAATGACTGAATTGAGAACTCAACGACTGACGAATGCATATTCAAATAAATTTTTGAAATATGTAATCCTGTTTCTTGTACCCTACCTATGTGGTAGTTTCTGGTTACGACGCTTCGAATTACACACGCGTGTCGTGTTGCGCAAAATTACATTTAGGAGCGAATATGATATCGCGGAATATCTATTGCGCGTTCATAATTTTAATGTTAACGTGAGGCGAGTAATTCATTTTATGCACGTTACGTAAATAAGTTACACCACACAATTGCGGAACTGGAGGATAATAAAGGATATTATATAATAATTCACAATACGGGAATAAGAAAAGTTTCTTCATTTTAATATTGCTCGTATAATTTAAAATCATCCCACCTAGCATTTTTCTCTTGAAAATATACGACGCTGCAATAACAAGAAAATATAAACAATTTTTTACAGAAATGAATTTTATTTTCCGTTTTGATTTTCAAATAATTCTGTCTCGCTCTATCGTCGCGTAACGCAAGCCATTTTCCACTCAGCTCTCGCAATCGGCGTTATTAACGTACAATGGATGTTGAAACAGGAAATGTCAAAGCTGTCGTATTAATGACGTTTCGCTGGCCGATAATACAAGCCACAATGTGACGTTAAACCACGTATTATGGTGACGCGAGGTGGTGATCCGGATGGTCTACTTGGCATGCCTTGTTAGGTTGTTACTATAATGTATCTTAAAATCGAGCATTAGGAAAAGTCATAACGCGAAGAAGTGTATTATACGCATAATTCACTCAATATTCGTTAATAAAAAAAATCAGAAATATATCTCCGTAATTGCATTCTTAAAATTACGTAATATTCTTTTAACAATGCAAAATAAATTTTGATCTTTCACGATTAATGAACATAAAAAGAATCCCAAGTACCATTATTTCTAATTATTTTAAACAAGTCTTTTATTAAAAATTTTATTAAATACCTGAAACTTTCTCACACAATTATTAGTTTACCAGACAGTTTTATATTCCATATATATGCTTTGTAATTTAAAAAAAAGATGTGTTTGATACATCTCAATATCAATGTAAAATCAGTGCAATGAAAAAAACAACTTAACTTTTAAAAGTTGCTTTTCTAAATATCAATAAGTTAATTTCATTACTTTTAATATTGACTTTCACGATTTGAAAAGCGTTCTGTGAAATTGATTAAATCACACTTTCCGCGACAATCGCCTTTAATAATGCACGAAATCGCGATGGCCAACAAAAAAATTGTTACGCATTTCTTCGTTTATCACGCTGCATTATAAAAACCTTAATTAATTCGATTAAATATACTTAATATGATTATATGTGTCTAATAGTAGGAAAATTGAAACTTTTATGCTGTCAATCTTTTTATATTCTTTATCATAATGCACTTTTTCGCGTAGTTTCTCGCGTTTTACAAACCTCAGCATGGCTTGGGATGCGGCTTTAACGCAGGCAAATAAAAGTTCGCAATCTGCGTTGCATCTGTACGTTCCCGCTTCAAATAACATTACTAAAAAAAAAAACAGGGAAAAAATTCTGTTTCTTGTTGAGATTTGTACTAGGGAATTTTTTGTATTCCAAAATAGATTATTTACAACAATAATATTGTTAACGCTTTCTTATGTATTTCCTTTGAATTTCTCCATTTTATTTAAATTTTTATTTGTCTTGCACACGCTACACATTTAATACTCAGTTACCAGACCACCTACAGCTACATAGACGGTAGACAGAAAATTGTTTCACAACACTCGCGTCCAGGAATTTTTCAAGAGAAAGGATTTTAAAGAATCCAGGGCACGTTCCGCCCATTTTTACTCGGTATTAATTGCAGCATTAATTAAAACTAATATTAAATCAAGGAAATGAAATAAAATACTCAAATTGAGAACAAAGAGTATGAGAATCACAAAATTGCAAGTTTTAATTGAGTAATTTACAAGTAATATTACCTTAAACTTTCTAATATGCAAAATTTTCGTATTTTCAAAGAAGTTTTGTGTCCAAACTTATTGACAATCGATATTAAACGTGAGTTCGTTACTGATGCTCGTTTGTTTGGCGGAGCGAAGTAATTGGGGCAAGTGAATCGCTAATTAGGTCACTTTGTGCATAAGTAAGCCCTGTGGCTTTGACAGGGAGATTAATTAATTGTTGTCCGCTCACGTTTCGAGTCCGGCTTTCAAACAAGCTGCAGTTTTTTTCAGTCTACGGTTTTTCTGGCGAAATTGCGCTTTACCGAAACGCTTTCTCTTTTGTCACCCATTGAATTACTTCTCTTAATTCGTCTTATACTTACAGGCCGTTAAACTTCGCCGTTAACGACCGGCTGTATTAGCATACGAATGAGTTGGAGTTGGTCGACTTGCGATTTCTCTTAACATAAGGCTACGCGACAGTTAAGTTTTAACGAGGTAATACCATTATGACACAGTGGGGGTTTCACAGTGGGAACGTTATTAATATGGCAAAGGTTGTAGCGAATCGATCTCTCGCGGGAATTGTGTGAAGATTATAGACAAAAGTGCGTATTTGAGTAAAATTTGTAGCGTTAAAGTTTGCGCGTATATTCGACGCCGGGAATGCAGTTCTATCAAATTTCACTTAATGTACGAGTATCGGATGTGGATGAAACCGGAGGTGAGAGCCAAAGTGATGCGGAAATTCTCACGCAACATTTATGATAAATTCCGTACTTAAAAATAGATTTAATAATTAAACACGCATTTCTTCTCATATACACGATGAAACATATTTAATTTGATATCATAGTAATCCGGCTGACTGTTAAACAACTGTTAAAACATTTTGATGATATGCGCAGGATTATTTTACGAAACACACACGCACACACACACACACACATATACATTATACATGTATAAATAAAACATTATATCATGTTACATTTTGTCTAGTCACAACATACGTTATTTATTTACAATGTTCTCGCATTGCATTATCATAACTCCCATTGTCCAGTCTCTTTACCACGTCATCGATTATCGATAACGCTTGTAAGAAACCGGTGGTGGCGTCGGTTTACGTATAAAAACAATGTGACTCTTGTAATTAAAAGTGATCATCGCTATCTCGAGTATCATGCGCCTTTTCAGGATACAGCATCATCGAGAGTGCGATGCCTCTCTACATCAACTACTTTACTATCGAAGCGGTCGATCGAAAAAAAAAAAGTTTGTGTGTGTGTATCTTTTGCAGGTCGGCCAGGCCCTTGCCATGCGATGTCGAAGCAGAGCCCCAGACTTCGACGCAGGTCGAAACATCAAATCAGATATATGCCTTCTAAAAAAGTTTTCAGTGTGTGCTGTATACATTGAGAAAAAAATATATATATGCGGCTCTCTCGCTCTATATAGTAATTGTATATACATATATATATTATATTGTATAATATATATATATCTCGAGTTTCTTTATGCATCCATGCTTTTTGGAATGACGTTCATCGGCGCTCGCGAAACACGCTGCGGTAACATTTCTAAACTGGAGGCTGATATCGACTTGTGTGATCTCGACGATCTCGAGCTTTGCATATGTTAGAATGCGTTCTCGCGTTTACTCGACGCTCCCGAAGTCTACATTATTCATATTTAAATCTATGCTAATTCCGGACGACGTAAAGAATTCAATTTTACATATATTAAACATTAAACGGCATGTATCACGGCCGCAGTAATTTTATATAGCGCGAATGTGTGTGTCTGGTGTTTTAAAACTGAAGATAAAACGTGAAAAAATTGTTTTTTTTTTTTCTCAATATTTTATATCTATAAGTGTCGTGTTCGTGATCACAAATTGATGTTAAATATTTCTTTGATTTTCTGAATATCTAAATGTTAATGTGAGAATGTTTATGATATTTGTTGCAAGATCTAATTTCTGCTCGTTGCGTATCAAAATTTTTCAAAAGTATTTCACGCTGTTTTAAAATTGTCACATTCGCGCTAACGTAAACCTGAGAGATCCATCATGATTATTCTCATGCGTTTCTATCAGAAGTCGACATAGTCGAGCTTACACAACTGCCACTCCCGTTTTCAACTACTACACTTGCGTTCTTGTGTCTATCGTACATTGTTAGAGTGTTGTTCTACTTAGCTACGTTTGTATTATCTTGGATATCTCGTTATAAGTTCTTTCGATCGTATCTACGAAGTGGGCGAAGTAGACGAAGCGTGGTTTCGCGACGATAAGAGGAGGCAGGAAGAGGCTCGCATCTGTATATATCAATACTTGGCGCGCCTCCGCCCGCTGTATCTTGCAATACCGGAAAATAGCTTGAAGCAAAATCGAGCATGACAATTTTGTCTCTCGTTCACCGTTTTGGTTTTTTTTTTAGGGTTTTATCAGAGAAACCACGACTTCGACAAATTATATCACTTTTAAGCGCTCTGTTGGCATGGCCTGGTTTCACATAACTTCATATCGTTGAGAGATGCACCTTCTTCTTCCGTTGAAAGTTCTGTCGTACCGTACCGCTTGCGCGCGAGCGGACGTCGCGCTTATCTGCCGGCTTAAACCGAGACCGCGTGCTTCCTCTTTTTCAGGACCATGACAGCGATCTGCTTCGTGTGCAACCTGCCGATCCTGAGTCATCAGGTCGAGCTGATATGGCAGGGCGGCAATGGCTGGGACGACCTCATGCGAGAGCAGGCGGAGGAGTCCACTCTGAGGCAACGCCTGGGTATGCATAGACACGCTCGACACGCTCGACACGCTCACACGCTCACACGCTTTTAGCCCGTAACCAGGAATTTTTCGCACGAAAGCACATTATGGAAATTCGTTGGTCTTCCTCGTGCAAAAGTGCTTTGAATTTATTTTCATGCGGATTGTAATGGGCTACGTGTGCGTTCTGCGGGAATATTAAAGTCTGAAAGTTAATGGTATTTATATTCTTTGTATTCTTTTCCGCCTCTTTCGAGCAAAACGCATTTTTTTTTTAATATTACGAAAATTATAGTACAAACGAATGTTTTAAGTATAAAGAAATTTAATTAATATATTTTATTTTTTTTTTTAATTTTTTGTATAATTTTCTCAGTTACACATTCGCAAGACATAATATACCTCACTATTTATAATTTACTCTTTAACTGCCATTAAACTCTCATTACCGTTGCATCAGACTTCTTCTATAATAACAAGTCGACAGTCGATATCATCTTACAATTGCACCCAGACTTCTCTTGTAGCAACTCGATAACAAGTCGACATCATCTTACAATTTATTGAACGACGATTCTCTTTAGTCGAACGCGTTTGTTCGTAGGAACAGGCAGGCGAGATTCCGCGGCGCAGATCACGTCGATCTCGCCACCGAACGAGACTCAGGATTGCTCGCCGACGAACCAGGGTCGTCGGCGATCGAGCCTTGCTCAGCTGACCGACATTCTGCGTGAATGGGGCGGCGGGGGTACCTCGACGAAAAGCAGCCGCAGCAACAAGCTCTGCCGAAGGGAGACCTTGGCGGACATCGCCAAGTCACTGCCGTGGTCGCGCCAAACCACCACCGATGCCAGCCACCTGGTTAGTCTGCGAAAGAGGCGGGAGAGCTCGGTCGACAGCGGGATTCGGAGCGGGAGTCAAGTGTCGAGCAAGTCCAGACGGGACTCCGCCATCAGTGACCTTAAGAACGACATAGCCAGACTCTGGAGCAAGAAGGATGTGCTGTTGCCGCAGCCGCCACCCACGGTCATCTCGCCCACGCCACGTCGAGGTAACATTTTCAGAAGCGAGAAGAAAGCATCTCGCTTCAATACCAGTACTAGTCTAAAAATAGCGCGTTTGCAGCTACTGAGCTACATAGAAACCCTCGACACCCTCGCCCGGTCGTCCCTCGTTTCGTGGATTCAGCGAAAACGGATTCGCGAATTTCGCGAGTCATGATATCGCTGAAAGTAGACCTTGGGGGATCGATGTGTCCTGAATATGGAATCGCGGATTTTATATTGGAAAAATAAAGTTTCATTGCTCGCTATAGTTCGGTTTAGAGTAGTCGAGTGTGGAAAAAACGACTTGGAAAAGACGACCGGCGTACTTCGTCCAAACGGTTATGGCGATACCTAATCTAACCCGTGTGCATGTATATAGACTCGTATGGAATCTTTTAAATTATATTATACGGATTTCGTTACTTTAAGTGAACTTTATTCAACGATATAAAGACAATCATTTATGAAAGAAATATATATATATATATAAATTATTTAACGAATTGTACATATGCATCTTGTTAATTACTATATTATTGCAGGCTCGGGTGAATCGAGAAACTCTCGTCGCGGTTCGGGCGAGAGCGCGAGATCCAGGAGGGATTCGGTGGTTACCGGACAATCTCAGAGTCCCGGCGACCGTAAGCACAATTGTCGTCATCACAGACGTAGGCAATCTCAACAGTCTGTCGATGGAGGTGGCGTCACGCCTACCAAGTATTACAGAAATGATCAAAGACCGAGCGCTTCCAGCACAGACAGCGCGGGCAGTAATACGGTTCGGTTAGTTAAATTACAATAGTCAATTAGATCTTCATAAGTACATACCTAATAAATATAACTGAAATATTTAAGTGACTTCTAATTAATTGCTTTCAAAATAATTGATACGTAAGGAATTGTATACGTACGTTATGTATAATATAACGTACTAGATATTTTTCAGTATCTAGAATAACATATTATTCATGTTTTGGACTTTGAGCAATTAATAGAATAATAAAACGCATCTTGCGCATTAATTTTCTCCCATCGTAGAGAACATCTCGAGGCTCCGAGAAACTCCACGGAAAGAAGCGAGAGATCGAGTAGCTTCGAAGCCAAGACTCAACCGACAGGTCCCACAATGATCGATACAAAAACGGTGATGACGGTGTCGTCCTTGATAGTCAACGGCAAGACGTCCGTGGTCACTACAACGGCGACCGAATCAACGAGGACAACGACGGTGTCGATCAACACCTCGCCAGTGATAGCCAGCCTGGACGTGAGCCCACCGACCATCGTTATGTCCTCGGTAACGCCACCGGCGATCTCACCGACGGCCGGAAGTAGCCTTCCGCTTCCCGGCACTTCGACTTCCGGTAGCTCCAGCCCGGTCGGCTCACCGAACGTCAACAACACACCTACGCATCCGTACACTCGAAGAGACTCGACCACGCAGGTAGCGGTTATCGATAAAGTCTTTTTCTAGCGGCAAAGGGTAGCAGCTAGTAACTTAGTTTGCGATGAGATATAAGCTAAGCCTTGACCAATATTTAATGAAAAATTGAAAGCTTTTCAACTGCTTTTTTAATAATTATTTAATAATTATAATAAGAGAGAAGTGAGCTCATTGCTTCCTTGATTAAAGATCTTTAAGTTCACTTGAGGGTAGCTTTTATAACGTAGATTTTATAACGTAGATTTTATAACGTTCATCGATATTTTCGACAGTGTAATTTCGCAAAGGGTAAAGAAGTCTCGCCGAGTAAATTGTCGAGGTTGATACGCCAGCAAGCAGCAATTGATGAATCGTTGCCACCAACAGGACGTCGTGGCAGCCAGCCAACTTTATCAGCGGATCCTGATGACGGGGGTAGGTACCAACGGCTGTTACAGCTGATTTGTTTCTCTGTACGATATATAAAAGCAAAGTTCTGTACATTATCTGTAATTCATCTTATTATCTATTACCTTATTTACAATTACCTTAAAACATATTGTCAAATTTTTTTAAACTTTGCTAATTGCAATAAGTCAAAATTCAAACCTTTTGTAAATTAAACGTCTTGCAAAAATTTCTCTTATATATAAATAATGATTGGCAAAAGTATTGAAGAAGATATTTCTATAATTGAATAAATGACAGCTTACATTTATCTTGTTGAAGGTCGGAAAGCACGGAGAGACTCCTTAAGCCCGGATTCTGCTTCCTACCTGCGACGTCGCGATTCAAAAAGTCATCTGAGTCCTGATAGAACCGATAAGAGAGATATCAGCCCTATCAGACAGAGAAAAGGTCGTTTAAGAAGACAGTCCACTTCCATGGCTGGTCGGCCACCACGGTACCTACATTCTATTGATTTTTTTAACGTATAGTAAGAACACCAATGCTTCGATAGACTCGTGTTCTGAGAAATTATTATCGACACTTTAAATTGTTTATTTTTAAATATTTTATTTTAACGTTGTGTACGCTTCAGTTTTTGTGTAGTTAAATATTGTTACATAATTACTTAATATTTTTTTACAAATTATTTTTATAAATTTATAATACATACACGTATAATATTTTTAGATACCTATATTATTGCGAATTATTTTTACTAAACAAGAAAAATAGTAATGGAATTAATTTATAATTAAGATGTTTTCTATTTATTTTGTAATTGCAAGATGAAGTTCACTTAAATTAATTAAAACGTTATAAATCTGAATTTAAATTCTGAATTCACTATTAGGCGATCCTCATATTGAACGTGTCTCATATTGAACTTTGTATTGCAGATCGCCGGATAGTTCCTCGTGTTCGTCCAGAGAGCCCAGTCCTTGCGCCCGCGCACCTGATAATATTCACCGTGCGCCGAAAATCGTACGACGACAATCCACCACGGAAGAGATTCTGATAGCGCGCGGTTTTCGACGGCAGAGTACCACCGAAGAGATGATACGATGCCGCAACTTTAGACGACAGAGCTCTCAAAGTGACGACGTGGTTTGTTTCTTTTGACAATTCGCAGTAATGAACCCCGTCTTACGCTATAAACGCATTAAGAAAAGTAACCATTCGAATTTCTATTAACAAAAGAAGCTTTATCAAGTCGGCAGAGAATTTTTATAAAAATTTCCAAGATGGAAGACATCGAATAGATACCTCCTTAATTTCTAAATTTCTAAGCTTTTTCTTCATTTCAAAAGGGAATTTTATAAGGCAAAATTATTCTTGAGAAGAAATATAAGTTTAAACAATATTTACAAAATGTTTTCTTTAAATATTCCCTTCAAAATCAAGTATTAAAAGGAAAAGAAACCTTAAATTAGCTTTTTTACATAAAAAAAAAATAAAAGAAATTCTTTGTTCTTTTAATAAAAAGTTGTTAAATTCTTTTAATACGTTTAATTAATGACTTAAATTTTATTTAATTTAATTTGATGAGTTAAATTAATCTGGTTATTAGAAATTTATGTATTGTGTGTTTTGCAGGCTCAGAGATTTCGCGGACGAAGAGACAGTTCGGCTCAAATCACGGATGGCACTTTCGCGTCGATGACAGTTGAAACGTCCAGCACCTTATTTGACAGCAGCACCCAGACTGGTAAGTGATTAAAAGGAATTTTGTTGATCGATAACAATTATTGCGCGCGGAGGGGTCGCGTATTATTATTTTATATCGCGGCGTTCGTACAGCGAATTTCAGCGTATGCCAATTAAAGTTCCATCCATGCTCACTTTTGACTTCTGATAACAGCGATTCTTTACGAGAATGATTTTATAATTCTCAATATACTTCAGACAATCCGTGTTGCCATTGTAGGATCTATTTCTTGAAACGGCAATCATTTTTATTTGATGATTAAATTACACGGGAATAATATCACCGTGAAATCATAGGACACATTGCACATTTTAATTTTTATTTGTTTCAAGGTCAATATGTATTAATTTTGTTTCCCGTTTATTAGTCTCAAATACTCACTATTCTGTTTGATTCAATTGAAAACATCCTATACCTTTCTTTTTAATCTCATCATGTGTTATGTTTTACATGTTAAATTTTGTACCGTAATGAACGACGTAATGAACAAAGCTACCTTGACGCAGCATTATTGATCCGTCTCATTTAACGGGAATTTAAGTCGAAACTTGTTTTTTATAAATTTAAAATCGATTGTCGCGTCGTTACATCGTTTAAGCATGAATATTATTTATAGATATTCGTTAATATTTATTCTCGCGAAAATTTAAGCGACAAAAGAATAATAAAAAGTTTTAAATCCTTACACTATTTAACGAAGGAGAGAGATATAAATAAATTTATCTCTTTTTTGTGAGATCTTTATAATCGGATTACGACATGCTACAGTAGTATGAATCAATGATATTTGTCAATGGTATCGTATCTCATACTGTTCCCATCATACAAAAAATTATTTTTAGTATAACTTTTTTTTTTAAGATTTAAACACAAAAATTATCAGTAAGCTCTGCTTCCTAAAACTTATTTTTTTATAATTAATTTTTTATATCCTTTCTATAACTATTTTCTATTTCATACGTCGCATATTATTATGTCATATTTCATACACATATACTTATATAATCTTGCGTTTTATCTCTCTTTTATTTTTAACGAGCTTTTTTTCCAATTTGAGGATTTTATTAATTTCATTTCCACATATAATTAGAACAAACGTAGACGAGGTTTCTTCACCTTCATATTGAACCTGGAACCCATTCGAATCAAACGTAAAAAATTTACCTCTGCTACGTAATCGTAGTAGATATTCTCATTACTTGAGACAGCCAGCAAGTCGGCGTATTCGCTATCAGGTGTTCCCTATCTCGAATGTTGCGCTAAATTCGCGCCCTTATTGCTACGTCATGCGCGATCGGACGCGGGGGGTCGCGGACAACCGTCGTCGCGACGCACGAGGACGCAGGCGTCATCGTGGCCGGTTTAGTACCTGCGGAATAACGCGGGGGTGCACGGCAGTCGGTAGGCTGGAAAACAGAAAGCTAGCCCTCGCGAGACACCCCCTCGGCTAAGGACGAGCGTGTAGCGTGTGTACACTCGTCGCGGCTCCGCTTCGTGCGCGAGGTGCTCCCGTCGTTTTACAGAAAGGCGCAAGGATAGCCGGGCTAGGACGCGCTTTACATTGAGACGAAGACATCGAAAATAATTGTTGAACTCAGGGACAAGTGCTTGTCTCGCCGTCCCGGAGGATCGACGATCGAATTCGAGCGAAAGAAAAGAATCACTCCCGAAGGGGAGAGGACCCTGCTCCGCGATCGAACGACACGCTTAATCCCTCGTGCTTTAATCGAAGGTGCGCGGCAGCAAATCCTCTTGCCCATCCCACTTTTCTTCTCTTCATCCGTGTTTACTTGCGTCGGAGGATCGATCCTCCGGGCGATCAAACGAACAACGGGCTCGTTGGCGAGCCACGCTGTCAGGAGGGTGATGCGCGGGTCTTCCTGCGGAAGGATGACACCGTTCGAGTTTGCCCATTAAAGCGATGAAAACACGTTGATCGGTGGGGAGTGGTGTGGCTCTTCTTCCGATCGGCAAATCCGGATTTAAGACCGAGACTGTCAAGATCTTCGCGTGAACAAAAGGTGTTTTCTCGCGTATATAGCATACTTATCCCCCACGAACTCGTCCCAGTCTTTTTCACTTTACGGAGCGCAGGATCAGGTGTTTTCCCGGTGGCAGCAGGACACAACCACTTGTGGCGGTGCCCGGCGAACAGTATATATTCGATATCGGCCCCCGATATCGAAGCGAGCAATTTGGAAATCGGCCAATGCGCGGCACGCGTCGTCAGGGAGACAGGATTTAACGCGTCCTGTCATCGGAACGTTTCGAAAGGTCCTTCCGTGACCTTCGAGGCGACGCCGGACGTCTCCGGACGTCCTTGACACGTTATGTCGATCGTTCGATAGCCGCGCGCGCGAGATTGGTTAGCGTGCCGATTGTGTTTTCCCTGTGCAACGCGAAAGTCGTAAGTGATATGGCGAGGAGGACTCGTCCTGGTGATCGAGGACTCTGTTGCTTTCCCGTCATGACACCGGAGACTTTCACGAAAGTGACGATCCACAGGTATGACCCGATCGTATCAGCTATTATTTCTAGCATAAAACTTCCTATTTCTCCTGCCGTGTGTAACGTAATACACAATCATTATTATAAGAATGTATCTCGAATATATTTTATTTTATATCTGATATTCGTGGGGAATCCGATACTCTACGTAGAATATCGGATTGACAATATTTTTCCGAATAAGCATCATAGCGAATGATTTATTGTACGTATATATTCGTATATTTCTTAAGAATTCAGTTTATGTTAACGATTCATGTCCACGAATATCATTGATCCGTACTACTGCAGCACTACAGTACGATACATTTTTTCAACCCATATCTGACAATATCTGACTTACATAACGTGGTACGTTGTTCGTGTGATCATTGATGCGTAATAGGACATTTTTTTATGTAGGTACAATATGAAGTTTCAAAATTCGCATATATTATTAATTTAAAGTTGATTTTCTTTTAGACTGATAAATATCTTTCTCATTATCTTTTGATACACTTTGTTTAATATAATTTAATATAAAGAAAGATTAAATATATCGGAATATGAATCTTATGTTAAAATTATGTTTAAGAAAGAGAAAGAGAGTGAGAATAATTGCTTTCCATTTACATCAAAACTCAGATAATTCTCACTTGTGA
>NW_020223336.1:212495-254961 GCF_003070985.1 Temnothorax curvispinosus | reverse complement strand
TAAAATGTTGATTACACGTCCCATATTACTTGACATTTTCCTGATACTCTATTTTGTCGCGTAATGAATGTACAAATAAGAACACGGTTTTATCTTTGGATGTAGCATAATCGTCGTAGGTGAAGAGTTAAAAATAAGGCCGTCGCGGCACGTGTGGAATAGTATAGGAGACTCCTTCGTCACCTCCTACTTTTTTCCGAATCTTTGCTTGAGATCGAGGTAAAGCGCATGTTTTATCTCGGTGGTTGACGCTCGTTAGAATTTGACCTGGCTCCTGCATATTTCAGACGAGATTTGCATCGCGCCGTGTTTCGAGATATAAAAAAAACGAAACCTGAAGAAATATGTGCACATCACGTTACCGCGACGGGGGTGTGTTGACATATACATATATCATCTGCACATATAAACTGCGGGTTAATCGACAGTTCCCGCAGTTTCGTTTGCGGCCTTATGCAATTTCATTTCGTCGATTCGCGTTACAATGCAAGCGTTTTTGCTTCATGTTTTTTTTCCTGCGAATTTATTCTGTATCCGTTTTATCCCACCAAATTTTCAATTTTTGCTTCCGCCAAAAATCATGCGTGATACGAAGTACTTTTCAGTGATATTAGGACGCCAAAAAAGGTGTTAAAAATTTTATGCTTTACGTTTAATACGCGATACGCGATGAATGATAGCGTCGCGTTAAATTTTATTTACAATAAAAAAAAGATTTTTGCGAACCACGGAATTGATTTTGATTCCTAAAATACATTAGAGTAGAGAAAGGGAGAAGCCTAAAGTACGTGAAGCTCGCATGTAAAGTATATTGGATGGCGTAAATCGAGGGTAGAAAGAATATAATGCGTTGGGTGAAGCAATATACCATTGAGCGTAATCTTATGTCATATCACGTGCTATACAGTTGCGCTACGAATAATTTCGCTCGTCATCTGGATATTTTGCACGGAATATATTGCGGTCCGTGAAAACTTGTAACGAGATTGTCGCGATGTATAGCTACTTTATATTTCAAATTCATCGGCGCCTCCTAAACTTTTCTTGATACAGCACGTAAATATTAATAACTTATTCGATACGATTCTGTTTCCTTCGGAATACGTTCGAAATAATGTCGTTTGGTAAAGTCGATTTTGTAAACTTATTTTGCTGACAAAATTTTATAAAACTTGTACACACTTAGAGTTTACATATACCTTTTCTTGTATTATTTTAATTGAAAAATTATTCAAAAAAAATAAACTATAAAATTGTCAGATCGTCGTAAACTTAAAATATACTTGCAAATGAAAATAACGTTACAATACCGTAATTATATTTACTTGCGAAATAGCAATATTTTACAAATTTGATACGAATAAGTAATTATTTCTATTCTATAACATGTTATTTGTATAGAATATTATTATAACATATTAATATTACAATTTAAATTATGCAAAATGCTGCACCAATTAAAATTACATTAAATATGATTTTTAATAGATATGAATTTCTCGTTTAATTTAAAACAAACATCTTCTGTGCGTGTGTATGTGAGGAAGCCATTACAATTTTAACTCATCAAATTTCAATTATCGAGTACGAGTTCGCCATTTCTATTCAAGATATACGCCGTCATTGTTAAAACATAATAATAATTACATTGTATATACCTAACTTTCTAACAACAACTCAAGTTAAACAACGAGACAAGTCGGCATAATCTATAATATGGTTCGTATGCGGGAAGGAGTGTTGTTACACTTGTCACGTCTACAGCGTTCCCTGACTTTCTGCTGTAACCTTTGACTTGATCTAAGCGATTGTAAAGCATACGAATAATCTTTTCGAACAACTTTTAATATTACAAATATATAACAAACATTACACGAATATTCATATCGTGACTTTTCTCCGAAAAATGCATCATTCTGCATCTGGTTTCATAAATTAACATTTATAAATTATCTTCTAATTACATATTATAAATATTTTTTGTTTTGCAAAAAATTTATTTTAAGTTAATGAATTAAAGGAAAAAAGGAATTTTTTAGATTTTTTATCACGTTTCCTTTATATTTCAAAATATATTTCCTTTTTATTACGTCGTCTTAAAGATCCTTAGCTTTGCCAAGTACAGAACTAAGAATGGGAATCACGTTCATTAAATATTCCTAACTTGGAACAACTCCATTAATTCTGTAGTCACGAAATGGAGTACGCATATGTGTGAGAAGAGAGCCTCCCATTGATGGATGTGCATGCGTGCATGCGTGCAATTAGTACATATCGCGGCGGTCACGAACGCCACGTCGCGTCGTCCTGCTTCCTGGCGAGACCGGCGTGGCGCCGTGACGCCCGTTTTCCTCTCGATATCAAAATTCCATGCCTGGCATGCGCTGGAATTCTTTACGGCCTCCGGTGTGCCGTGCCGTGCCGTGCCGTGCCATGGTGGTGTGGTGTCACGAGAGAGCGCCGACCACACCCCAGCTTAGCTCGACACGACCTCGCGGAACGGGTAGTTAAGTAAGGACATGAGAACGAGAGGGGGAGGGCAGGGTGTCGGGAAACACGGAGGTAGAAAAATAGTGTAAATGGAACGGGATGATGCGCAAGTTCTCCCGAACAGCCGGGTGGTTTTAATGGCGCGATAATGAGAAAGAGGGTATTACGCGCGCGACGCGCGCGTGGGAGATGCTTATTGAATGAAGGATGCGAAAACGAGCAAAAAATCCGCGCGAACATAAAGAGAAACGTTTATTCTCTTTAATTACTGCACAAATAATTTATTTACGTTGGATGTTTGCATCAGTTCCCTCACGAAATCTAGCATAAATGTGACCCCCAGAATTGTTTACCGAATACAGGGCGGACATTCGGAGTATCTATTATTATTATAAGAGATACTTTATTAATTGGATGCAGTTGTGCAATAAAGAATCAAACGCCATTTTCATAATTTTTAGTTCTGTATTGATTTTTATTCTGTTTTGTGGATAGCAGAGATTTTTTAAAAACCTATGTAACACGTGGAATTGTATACATATTTGAGGAGGATAGTTCGGTCACATATTATATATTTGAAATAACATTGGCACATAATTTTATTTCTTGTTTCGCGAAATTGGCTCCAGCGAGAAAGATATAAGATTTTGGAATTGCTTCCGCATTGCAGAATCTGCGTTCAATTATGAAAAAATTTTTCTGAAAATTTTATGGATTTTTTTTCTTGTTTTGACATCTATTCGCTGCAAGCATTTCCCACATAATACGCGACATCTCTTTTCAAGACTGAACTCTATCTCTTGGCTTATTGTTTCAAGAACCGTCGCCGTTGTACGACAACAACCACTACCACGAGGAGTGCCTAAAATGTAACAGCTGCGGCCTGAATCTCACGGGACCCAATCAAAAGCGGGCGAGACGGTGAGTAAGATAGAATCGCGTTTCTCGGTGCGGTTTACGCTTCCGGCAAACTCGTAAAACGATATTATCCTTAATCAGTATTGTCGTACCTAAGCCGCGGCTCATTAGCGTGGGAGCACGCCTCTTATCCTTTTATTATCATACTCGTTTTATTGCACTCCCATTCGAAACTGCTCACGTGATTGTAATGATTTCGCCTGTTAACCCAATCGTTTACAAGAATACCTTGGAAGAAATGCTAATCTCGTAAAAATCTTCAGATACACTTTTTCTTGGACACTCCGGTTATTGAAAGGTTTCGATTTTGCATTGCTTATAGTATGTGCATGAAATTCCATGATTTTATATCGTTTCGCGGTGTGCAGAAAGGTAATGCATGCCCCCGGAAATTGCCAGAAAAATGCTTAGTCACAAATTGCGATTTCATCATCCGGGTTATCATTTATTATTTCGCTCGTCGATTTATTATTTTTTATTACCCCCCGACCTGATTTCACGCAATCTGCATTCAGCCGCGTGCAAAATGGAGCCGCGTCCGACGAGTGAATACGCTTTACATTTTGTATCTGAGAGCGCTATTATTTTGGATAACGGTAAATCATACAGTGAAGCGCGTCAAGTTTTATTGTTGATAACTACAATATTGGCAACGCGAAATGTTGCGCGCGAGAATAATTTTTATTTACAATTTAACACAGTTTGCCGGAAGGGGAACGTAAATAACTATACGGCATTCAACAGGATTATATTCATGCTATTTGCTCTCGATGCTATTACTCTCGACTCCTTTTTCATATTTTAAAAACCAAGCCGACGCTTATGAAACGAGATCCCTGGCATGGACGGTCCCATGATGCTGAATTCTCAAGATATTTCAGTCTTGGGGAGATTGAGTAGCGAATACTCAAGACATGATGAGATGGATGTCGTATTTCACGGACGCCTAAAATAATATAATCGATAAATAAATGTAACTTGATCTATTTTTTGGAGTAAGAAGTATGACTTAATTTTATTGTTATATAACGATTTATTCATCATCTCACGTACAATACAATAATAATTTCTTTCATCTTTTGAATATGTGTTGCATAATTCTGTATCACCAATCTGCGCAGTAATCCGCAGATGAAATAAGGTACGAGAACGAGTAACACGTGCGTGTCCTTTGATGTATAGCGCGAGAAACTCAGTCAGTCGGGGAGTCAGTCGCGTAGCTGCGCTTTTGTGTAACGCATCGCCATACAAACAGAGATTCCATTCGCGATTTAACACTTTGTTCGCCAGGGTGAGAAAGACGTCAATAGATCGCGACAGAGGAAGGCGCTTTTTTCGCCGCCAATACATCACGTCGCCGTTCGACTTTTACCACTTTCTCGACGCACGTAGAAATCCCGCGTCCGATAAACATGACGGGACACGGGGACAATCGAAAGACAAAGCGTGAAATCAAGCGTTCGGCCGCCGGCAAATTCGATTCCCGATTAATCTGATTGGACGCGGCTGAAATTCCACGAAATTGCGACACGCTCCTCACGGAAAGAAAATCATCCCGGTTTTGTTAGGAAGTCACGCGAGCGCTCTGTTCCGGCCGGTCGCAAATGCCGCCTCCGCGCGAGAATATCGCACTTTCGCACGCTCGTGCATCCGATCGAATTTACATGGCCGATGAGATTCGGTGTCTCGAAATGAATGCCCGGCTATCGATATCGCGTTTCCCATTCGAGAACGTTTACGTCACATACGGGGGAATCATCGGCGAGGCTCAGTCTATCGGGAACCCATCCCATCGCGAGTCACGTGCGACGTGGAGTTGAATCGGCGATTTTAACGTGGCCTTCCCGCGGGTAAAAGGACGAACGATATTTTTCCATATCGGGCCGGCCGATTCAGAAGCCCATTTGCGAATTCAACGAACGTTACGACGGGCGTTATCGCCGGGCTGCCGCGCGTTGAAAACCCCGCGTCACAGTGCGTCATAATGTCATCCCTCGACAAGCTTTCTCCGCCGAGAGCGCGAGGGATTATCGAAAAATATTTTTATTATTCCGTCGCGCGGATCGGCAGGCAGGCCGTGGAAATAACGTGCGGAATCCTGTCAGATGCAGGCCGGAATTGGAACGGACATTTTAATGTAACGTTATGCGATTACCGGTCGTTCTACAACCTTTACGCAAGTCGCTAATGCGTCACTATTACGAGGCCGCCGCCTGACACCGCACGGGAAATATAAATAGAAACGTCATGTGAAGCCTAGGAAATAATATTTTCTATGATTTGTGTCCGTGGCAGTCGTCATTATCGAATACAACTCGCAAAATATCGACGAGTATTAACGAGACTGTTAACGAGTATAAGAGTACATTGAGAAACTTAGTTGCAAGTGATATACTATATGATATATAAATTGGAATTTCTCAGAAGTAAATCGATATTTTGGCCTGTTCGTAAATTTTATGCAAAGTGTAAAGGAAGAAATATTTATTACTATAATATTAATTTAAATTTATAAATATTATAATTTTGAAACAAATAATTATATATTTGATAATAAATAGCAATATTCTTCGAAATTTAATGATATATCGCGGAAAATAAATAAATTGCAAAGGAGATCAAACGTGTTCTTTTAGGGATCATCACGATTTCTATTATAGCGAATCTCGGCGTGGTCCATGATTTTAATTGGTATCGCGTAAACCCATGCGATAAAAGTGAACGATAAAGGAGATAAGGGAGCGACGTGTTCCAATATAACAGCCGCCGTCGGGACGCCACAACGGATTCACGTTTTATCGAGCAATCTCAACTCTCACGAAACTTCGTTCCTCTTGATTGTTTTCATCCGTGATAAGACTCGTTTGAGTTTGCGAGCTTTATCACGTTGAAATGAAATGAAATGCATCAATCGAAGAGATTTTTTTGTCGTCTAACATAATCAGATCCGTCCACTCAATTATTTCTTTCTTTATATAAGTACGTTCAGCTTTTACTGCGAATATTGATTCGATCGTTTGTGGTTTCCACGATTGACAAGATCAAATTCAATCAACTAAGGTTACACGATAAAAGAAGATATTATCGCACCACCGAATGAAAATACCGCAATTATTATTATATTCGCTCGCTATAAGATCCGTTTGTTCATATTTTTACGATTAATTTCAAGAAAACACGTCTATTGTCATTCATTGCCATTAGCTGATGTTCACTTTGATGCTGTAAACGCGGCTTTAGAGATGCCTTTCTACAATTCTTGGGTGAGAAGCAGCCGCGTGAAAGCACCGCTCGTTTTCAACGAATGACTCTAAGGATTGTTCTGCATTTCAGATTCAAGAACCAGATACTTTGCGATCTGCACTTTGCCGACGTGGCGCTGATGGAGTGCTCGGACTTCATGCAGCAGTTGCGCAGCTTCAAACCACAAAGTTTAGGCTGTGCAGTTGCGAGAAGAAAGTCCTCGACTACCCTGATCTTCCCGCTGCCACCTCAGGCGTGCTCCGGTAAGTACTGTCACCGTTGCCGGTGGCCGTCGTTCTCTCTCTCTCTCTCTCTCTCTCTCTCTCTCTCTCTCTCTCTCTCTCTCTCTCTCTCTCTCTCTCTCTCTCTCTCTCTCTCTCTCTCTCCCCCTCTCTCATCGTCACACCGTGTTTTCGCAAACGAGCCCGGTGCCACCGACTTTTGGAAGACTGCATATGTATGAGATGAAGCTACAGGTGGTTCTGCCTGTCTTGAGATTACGCACGATTATATGTACGAAGTTACTTTGTCATGCCGGATTCGAATAGTCGAGTGTAAGTCTCACAGTCTAAAAATGTGGTAGAGTTACGATCGTGAAAAAACAAATAATGGCCGTCGCGTTTCTCCAGTTTGTATTCGATGCATTGGGTCATCGCGTGCATCAGATAATTTAAGAGCAAATTAAATTGCGAGCGTTGATGTAATCTTCAAGTATTAATTTGCGATCATTGAAATAATGTTCGCATAAATTTCTATCGTCGTTATAACAATTTATCCTACAATAAATAAATATTGATATGTTCGGTCATCGGGTGAGATTCTTATGTCTGATAATAATTTTGGTGAATTTTATACACTTTGTCTTTGTCTTTATGCTTTTGAACGTGCCGTTATTCAGTTTTCAAAGGCACGAAGGCAAAGTAAAATTTATAAAAATTATTATTAGACGTCGGATTCCGATCGATAAAAATACCAATATTTATTTACCCCGTGTCATACACATATCAGTCGGTATTAAAATGTTGATCCGTTAAGAAATCTTATCTATTCCTTTGACGTACAATCCCTTTCGGGAACTGAAGAAATCTCACGGTTTCCTCAAGGAGGTCGAGGAAACCATAGCCACCGGCGGCGTGTCGAAATTCGGGTTGCCAGTGAGATATGGATGGCCATTATGTGCGAACAAAGCGCTCGGCAATTAGGTCGATTCGCAGCAACCATAGAGCCATATAGAAGCATAGCAGGAGCCATAGAGCCATATAGAAGAGGAGGGCACCGCGGGCGGCTCACTCTAAGTTCGAATACCAAGCCCTGTTTGCAAACAGCTTGGTGTTCTACCTTACAGTGAATCGACTGCGGTATCGTCGACAGCCGGGAGAAGGAGCAGCGGACAGAGAGGAAGACGAAGATTGATAAAACGAGGCGACAGAGCGCGCGGGGGCGGACAAGAAGAAACATATTACCGGAGATACGTACTTGAGTGGATGTGAGTCCGGCGCTGTGCGAAGGAAAATCTCCGCATCTGGGTTCTACAATAATAAGAGAGAGAGAGATGGACATCGAGAGGTGGGGACAGAGCAAATAATATCCAAAGATATAAGCGCTCTGTCTGAAAAATAATAACTACCTCACGGTCGATTTGTTCTCGAGGCGCTATTTCGCTGGATCAGATTCCTTTCTAATTATTTTCAGGCAGAGTGCTTGTCTTTGGATATTATTTACTCCATCTTCTCCTCTCGATGTCCATCTCTCTTTCTTTCTTTACCTCTTACTCTCATCTCGTTCTCTTCGTTTCACTAATTTCTGAACAAACCCTCGTCTCGCCTCGAGGATGATCCGACCAATTCTTTTCGTATCCGCGGAGAACAAAGACACCATCGGCGCCATTTCCCACCAATTTGCTTCGCTGAGAAGAGCGCTAGTCGAACGGGTTTAATTAACGTTAATCTCGCTTTGAGCGAAATTGCCCAATCGACGTCCGCTTCATGATGAAAACGTTGAGGATTATTGCATTTACGTACAACGATGTGCCACGACTATGTAATAACTTTTGCGCTATGATATTACACAGTGATTATGTTCTTTAATGATTTCTCGCTTGATCTACAAAACTTCTACTGTTCGAAGGCAGAATCGAAATAGCTCACAGAATTCCGGCAAGTACGGCTTATCACATAGAAATCCTGTACTCGTTCTAACGATTTACTCTAATTGTATTTTTTCTAGAGATTTAATTTGCTCGTCACTGCTCATTCTAGAAAATAAAGTCTATAATGAGTGGAATTAGAAATAGACATAAGTTGAAAATAAATTTCCCCGTAGACGAGTTCTGCCAAGAGTTCCCGCACAACCTGATAGCGACACCCGGCTACTGGATCGAATGCTCGCGGCAACAGATCACGTCAGACACGATCTGGGACGAGAGTGAGAGCGAACACGAGGGTACCGATCCCGAACAGATAGATGGACGGAGCGTGGAGGAGCGTCCGTCGATGCTGAAGCGGCAGGAGAAGAGTGTCTCCTGCCTATTCGAAGCGGAGAATGAGACAGGCGACACGGACGATCCACCTCGAAAGAAGACCATCATCGAGGAGCAATGGGAAAAGAATCAGGGTTTCGAGCTCACCTCCGTCGAACAGGAGACCTACGAGAAATATTTCTACGGCTCGGAGCATTGGAATTATTTTACAAACGACGAGGATTTGGGACCGGTGATACTCAGCATCAAACAAGAGACGCTCAACAATCGTGACCAGTTCAGGATTTTGGTCAGAGCCATCAGTTACACGGTCCACGGCCTTATCCCCGCCAGCTGCGTCTTTGCCGACCGGTAATTCCCCAAATTATGTTTTATTCTAGCGTATATGTAGTATTTCGTATTTAGGAATATTTTTTGTTAAAATAATTAATTTACACACGTTAATAAGACTAAATAAATTATTACACCAAATATAAATATTTTAGATGTTCCTAGAATAATGAAAGTTGTGGTAAAACACGTTGTTAATCATGTATGTACTAGAATTGTATTGGAAATTTATTCTGGCAGTCAAATACATTCAACAAGTTAAAATTGTCAGTTGAATGAATGTTACAATCAATATCTCTTCGAGGATACGTGAGACATATATTTTTTGCAGGTATAATCGAGAAGAAGTGGTACGTAGTCTCGGCAAGGAGGTGAACATCAATCCGCCGTTAATCCTGGGCCAATTGCCAGATACGCCCGAAGAACTTCTGAAGCTCGATCAAGTTTTTATCAAGTCTGAGCTGAAGGTGGGGTTGATTTATGTCCAGGAAGACCAGTACACCGAGGAGGAGATACTCGATAACAACGACAACTCGCTGCTCTTCGAGGAGTTCCTGCAGATTCTCGGAGACAAGATCAGGCTGAAGGGATTTGACAAGTACAAAGGTGGTCTCGACACCGTACACGATTTGACGGGCCTATATTCTGTCTACACCAATTGGAGGGGAATCGAGATAATGTTCCACGTGTCTACCTTATTGCCTTACGAGAAACACGATCCACAAAAAGTGAGCTATCTATTTGCACTGTTATCTCAATTTTAGTTTTATCGAACTATTTCGTTTAACGCGATAGAAAAATTTTAAATGATAAAACGCGCCAAGAGGATTTAATTGAAAAATTCTTTCTTCTCTCTCTTCGCTCGCGCAGCTTCAGAGAAAAA
Organism: Temnothorax curvispinosus; assembly: GCF_003070985.1. Lineage (NCBI taxonomy): Eukaryota > Metazoa > Arthropoda > Insecta > Hymenoptera > Formicidae > Temnothorax > Temnothorax curvispinosus. The sequence goes on along the minus strand of NW_020223336.1, from coordinate 244,618 downwards.
GGCACATTGGCAACGATATAGTGTGCATCGTATTTTTGGAAGCCGACAACACGACCTTCAGTCCAGCTTGCATCAAGTCGCACTTTTTGCACACATTTATCTTGGTGCGAGTGAGTCCACGGATAAAGCGGAAAATCACGAGATACGAGGTGTCCGTAGTTACAAGGGATGAAGTTGGGGCCTACAAACCGTATCTATGGGAGCAAAGTGTCTTCGAAAAAGGTATCATTACATTTTCATATAAAAAAATTTAGCGTGACTGAGGGAAATTAATTTTATTCGATTTAAAACTGTTTTTATAAAAAATTATCACATCAAACAGAGAGAGTTATACATTTTTCTTTCTCTCTACCACAGCAAATATTTTATTTAACATTTAATCATTGGCATTATGGATGCATTAAATGACAATATAATTACATAATTTGCATAATAATCTTCATTATAATCTATATATGGTTTGCGACAAAGTTCAATAAATTTGATATTATTTTGTTAATTTCCACTTTGACGTTACGCTACAATTATCGAGCTTTTAATTAGAAAAATAATAATGGCAATGTAAATGATAACATTAAATTGGCTGGCTATCTCAAGATTATATCAATTTAAAATCTCCCTTACGTTGAACTTATCTATTGAATTGGATTTTCGGGCGCAACAGGTCCGATGTTCCGAGAATGGATATTAACGAAAATCGTGAATGGCGAAAGGGCGAGTTACTCCGCGCCGAAATTCGCGAGAATGCAGGAACGGACGAGAAGTCAAATGTTGGAGGATATCGTGGCGAATCTCGCTAATCACGCGGAAACGGGCCAGATTCCGAAACCATACAGGTGAGACGCAATCATAACAAAATAATATTTCAAAATTTCGACTAAAATGATACTGTATACGTAAAACCGGGTATTGTATGTGTAAAAAAGCAATCTGAAAATACTTTGCATTAAATTAATATGCATTAATGCATTAATTCCATTAAAGTTTTTGTTATTTGACTTGGTATTGCTTGTATATTTTAAACGTATACAAAATATTTTTTACATTAAAATGTATTTAATAAATAACTTATTTAATTAACTCTGCGTGTAATTCGTTAATTGCGTAGTCGATTTTAAAATATTCGATTAATATTGCTCGATCAGTAGGATTAACTTTATGATTATTGATTCTCAGACGAGGTTCTTGGCGACCGATTGGACACATGAGACCGTCTTCACCATTGTTGGACTCTGTGCGAGATCAGTTCGAAGACTATGATCACCTTGCAAAGGACTTTACTAAGGTCTTCCTCAATAATTCAGCGAACATAACGGTGAACACTAGTCTTTTCGACGTGTCTTTCCTCGTGCCGGGACTGCAAAAACAAAAAGTCCGATTCGTCGGCGTTAGGGCAATTCTAGCAGTAAGAAGCAGGTAACAAATATGAGCATGACATTTGCTTGTTTCGCAAACAAAATAAAGTTTAGGATATAATAATTTTTGCGAAGATGTAAATTAATGTCTAACAAACTTAAATTATTGTCTTTGATTATATCTGTCTAATTTAGAAAAATGTTTTTCGATAATTTATTGGCCAGAAACAACGGTTCCTCTCTTCTGGTTCATTAATTTTAAATAAAATAAGTATTTTCTAATTAGCTCAACGTTTTTCACAGATGCGCGTGAAATAATCAAGAGAATAAATGAATAAGTAAATTCCGCTAATTAGACCGGTTGATTAACAATGTAAAAGACATATCTGTTAAGTGGAAGCATGAAAAAATAATTGAGCGTAAAACACTCGTTTATGTTCTAACGTTCAACATTATTGTGAAAATTGATCGATATGCATTTGTCTTTATACAGAGTGTTTCAAGAAATGTTATATGGAATTCAAGCGGGCTTCGGAAGCCCGCAAGTACCGGTTGCTGAGTTGCTCGCAAGACCGGCGCCGACATTGCTTAGCCCGCAGAAGCCGAAGAGCTCGAATTACCTACAAGTTCCCGACATGGAGAGTCCTAGGTGCGTTTCAATAATATAATCATGAATGTTGTCGTTAGCCCGTTATTTATCTGTTAGTTTATCATGAATCCAGTTCGGAATCGTTGATATCGAAATTCGCTTCGTTAAAGCGTTGGAATGCGTCATTATGAAAACTGGTAAGCTTTAAAAATTAAAATCATTAAACGAATTGAGAACAATGTTAAACAAATCCGCAAAATATTGGTTGCAAAATTGATTGACGATTTGGTGAGCGTTCGCTTAGAACGTCGGTTACGGCCTCGTCTCAATCAAAGCTCGAGCAAGAATGTAGATTATGCGATACTTTACGTGAGATAGAAATTGGATTTCTCTAATGAGAATAAATTGAAAAATCTTGAACGGTAAGACTAATGCCTGCGATTTTCAATGCCGAATGTTTCTTCTATATAGTTACTTGATCGTAATATATGTATCTTTTCACGGCACATCCATGTCTCCCATCCTCATGGCACCGCATGATTATCTCGTAACTTTTTTTTATTTATTACCGTGTAACATGAAAATTGCAAACTTAATCAAATCACGTATCATCAATATACTTTATGTAAGCATGCTCTTCTCTGAGAGGCACTTGCAATATTCTGTCGAATGATACGATTCACGTGGCGAATTCGCCTCGCTTGGATTACTGAAGAAAAAAAAAACGACAATTCTTGTTCAAAATTCTACGAATGAAATCTGTCATTTGCTCGTCAATATTTTTCTGAGACGTTCTTTTTCTCTCATAATCTGTATCTTAGAAAAACAAGAATCTGTATATTATAATTTGTTATAATATATATATTCTTTTCTCACTCGTTTCCGTCAATAATGTTGATATCACGTATGCTTTCTTTCGTCTACCTTTATTGTGGCATTATTGCCAATAATTTTATATTAGTGCAATTCCCCGTTGTTCTTTTTATATTCTAAATTTCATGTAATAATTGCCAACTGTATTAATTAAATTGAAAATAAGTTCTTATATCGCTGCTTTGGATTCGATGAATTATGCGCACAAATTGTTTCGATCCTTCGCACGTTGTCTAGTACAAATTTCGAGAGTGATCGAGCTTTCGTCGTTGTCTCGTTTTTGTTTCTTTCGACTTGACTTTATATTCGATATTCGTCCCTTCCAATTGTACTCAGTCCTCCCTCCCCTCCCTTGGACCCGGAGTCGTCCTTGTTTCTGCGTGAAATGCCCGTAAATCCCATCTCCATACCTCGAGGTGCCGCTCCGCGGTTTCTGTGAGATACTGGTTCTGATGTGTTTAGGCCCAAAAGTGTCCCTTCGTCGCCGATGGTGAAACGGGCCTTCTCTCGACTGGGTACGATCACGGCAGGCTGGGGAAGGAGTATCAGAAAACATGGCAGCACTCTGCAGAGCGAGGATCGAAAGCGATGGGCCAGCTCGCAGGATTGCACTAGTACGTGTCTCAATTCTTACGAAGAAAAGGACCAATTTATCTCGTATCAGATACTTATTAGTTTTACTCTTACTAAATTAATTTTACTAAAATGCATAATTTTTTAAACTCATAGATAAATATGTCGTATAAAGGGATAATAAAATAGTAATAATAAAATAGTAATGATGTTTAATAACGACATATGAAGATGTATTCGTACCATAATGTTGCGTTCTTTTGCGACTGAGTGAAAGGATAGAATTTAAATATTATCTTTTTTACAGATAAGGAAGCAAAGGATAAGGATAAAGCACCCCAATCATTGGCACTACCGCGACTCAGCGTTTGCGCGGACGCGCAGAAAGTAGATAGAACTAAACTTGCACAGACCGAGGTGAGTGAGACGTTAACGATTAATGCGTATCTCGGTACTGAGGAAAATGATTGTAGAGGATTTTTAGAAAGTTCACGTTATCGTACGAAATTAAAATTCGCTGAGAAATACATAATCGATTTATCACTTGTATCAAAATTATGTTAAAGTTATGTTAAACAGCTAATAATATTTTGCAATATATTTCCTGTAAGATGAAATGTTTTTATTTTCTATTATTTTGCTCTAAAATAAGTTTAATGTTTAATATGTTTATTCCAGCTATATAACCAGTGATTATTGGTTAATATAAAAATCACTAAATTAATATTCTAAGAAATATTATAGACCAATTAAAAAAAATCTCGAAGCCACAATTGGCCATGTGATTGTAGTTTTGATCCTCTATTAATAAACATCAATATTTTCAGTTTGAAATCATCGAGTTCGATCCAGAGACTTTCCGAATTCTGCTGGACTACCTGCACACCGGGTCCTGTCCATTGACATGCAGGAACATACCTGGTCTGATATGTGCCGCGGAGCACTACGACCTGCCGGAACTTCTTCAGGCTTGCTTCCACCACGCCAAGCAATTCCTCAGGGTCGAGATTGTCTGCGTGATGTTGTGCGCCCTTGAGAATTATTACTGGCGTTACACGTCCGCCTCGGAATTGGTCAACATGATCCTCGCGTTCATCGAGACGCGGGCCGAGTTGCTGTTTAACCATCCGGACTTCGTCACTCTGAGCGAATCGATGGTGCAGATGATCATGTGCCGTAGCCTCGAACTAGCGGAGGTCAAGAAGTTCGAGGCGATGCTGAACTGGGCGAAGCACAGAATCAAAACTAAGTCGACCAAGATCGATGCCAAGGTGGAGTTCAAGTGCATCATGGACAGGCTCAGCAGGGACCTCAAGTTACATAAGATAACGCCTCAAGAACTAATCAGGGTAGATATTAAAAGAAAAATGTGGATGATATTAAAAAATAAAAAGTAGCAATTAAATATAACTTACGTAAATGATTAAAAATCATATGGCGCGATTAACTCCTACTATAAAATAGATTTATAAATTATTTCCTTCGTTATTCTAAATACAAAAAGAATTGTTTTTCGTTCTTTTCAGATTGTATTACCATCGAAAGTTATAAAGAACGAGAGGATTCTTGACACTCTGATGTACCAAGCGAATTCAGGCATATACAGAAACGTCGACAGCTGTTTGGAGGCGTATCAGAGGATGCATCTACAGGATCAAGAAAGTTTCGATTGTGGACTATGAAAGTTAACCAACACGCGAAAGGTGCCGCAAGGACGAAGTGTACCTGAAAAACGCGTGACGATAAAGGACCCATGAATTTTTCTGATGATGAGAAAATTATTCTCTTGTAACGTTGCGGCATCCTTTTCGCGTTAGTTGATATTATTGCCGTGAAAAGACTTCGATTATTCGCATGTAACGTTAGTTGATATTACATGCGAATAATCGAAGTTTTTTCACGGCAATGACCTGCAACTAGATCACTTTAACTGATCAGAAATTTTAGTTGCGTGATTCTTCTACAAAGAGAAGAGACATATCGACAATCTCTCTCCGATGGGAGAATGGATTTTCCGAAAGGAAGAGGATTTTCATTGGAGTCACTTCGTGATTTCGACGAAATCTTTGCGAATATCAAACGAGACCTCGACTAGCCTGGTTCCGGCAGCGCTCCGGTAACGATTATATCAAAAAGCGAGAGAGGCGAAAAGAGAATAAATGAGATAGAAATCGCGCGATTTCACACGCAGAACACGTATTCCGCGATCTCCTTTTCCAAAGATATTTTTCAGGAGTCGATTTCTTCTTCGATGTTCCAAAGGAGGAAATATTTTTACACGATCTCGGTTGGTCGTCCGCGATGCGTAATATTTTCCAGCGCCGATTTCCCGCTGTATATTATGTTATTATATAAGTAACAAGTAATATTATGGTACTTGTATAATGCGCGTAAAGGTATAAGACCGTTAATCCTCAACCACTACGGTGAGTTCAAATCTGTTCCCAATGCAGATTTCTCAGTTTTCAATTTTGCGCCAGAAATAGTGTCTGATTGATATCTGACTATTGTTTGTGCTTCACAATCTATATGTTTTTCAAACTCTTGGGCTTGAAATGAAATAATTTGACTACTTTCCAAATAACTGCGTGAAAGTTCATTTTATGTACCATTAGTTATAGTAATATATAATATTATGAGTTTCTCTCTATCTCTCTCTTTCTGTTTTTTACTTTCTACTAAAAATTACTATTACTAGAAAGATGTAATGATTTTTTCTTTGTCGAACATAATAATAGAATTAGACAGGCACATCAATAATAATAAAAAATGATTGTACTCTGTCATTGTCCAAAATTGATCTTACTGTAGTTGTTATTTCATTCAAATACATATATTTATAGTAGTTGAGGATTAAAATCGGTCTCCTCCCGCTACGGAGGGCGCTAAACTGTTAAGTGTCTTATTGTTCAGGCAAGCGGCTGGACGAAAGTAGAGTTTCGAAATATCGCCATTCGACGAAATCCGATTATCCAGATTATAATTCATGTATTTGTTTACTCTTATTATTATGCAAATTCGGTTTTTTTTTTACAAAAAAGGCATTTTTGTAAATATATTTAGCGCATAACAAAGAAAAAATTAAGATACAAGTGTATAAATCACGGATATAATAATTATTTTTCTAATTAATTTTAGTTAGTAACTTTCTTGGAGAATGATGAGTATTAAAGTCTTCACGTAAGTGAATCATAATTTCCAGAAAACAAATTCAAATATAGGACACGATAATAGAAAACGGATCGCGAAGCGGGTGAAATTCGAAATTCTACTTTGTCAGTGTGTAAGCGTAGTTTTAGTGTGTGATGGAAGTGTATTCGATTATTCATTGTACCTACGACGTCTCCCAATCTATGTAGAGACGCGCCATAAGCTCATTATTCATTCGTTATGTTTATCGGAGTAAAACTCGGCGCAGGTTCACTTAGGATTACTGATGGAATTTTTCGTTATCGTGATAATTACGATTACGTAATTGCGCAGTGATTTATAAGATTCGAGATTTGTTCAAATATGATTATCGATAAAATTGACCATAAGCATTGCGCTTAAGAACCGATATGTAATATTTTTAATGTGCGTTTAAACAATTTAATCTACGATATTCGATCGATCGCGACTCGATGGCAAATGTGTTCTGCGAACATCTAGCTGGCAAATGTAAATGCATCGAGTCGTCTATTCGCGTTTATCCGAAAATCTGTAGCATCAAAAATCAAACTAGCTGAAATACCGATATCAAATATCTTTGCTTGAAAAGATCTGAACCTGCGCTCGAGTTTGCTAAAAAAAAAAAAAATATCACGAATCAGTACAAACTTACGCCTGTCGTGTGTATAACTCTTCCTCCTCTCGCGCCGTGGCACGAGTATATACTAATGTACAAAACGAAACTTTTTTTACTGTACTCGACGACAGTCCAGGCGTTGCTCGTTGTCAAGAAAGATAGAGCGAAAAGGGGGGAGTGTAGGGCGCCAAGCCGAGGTACCCCCTCGAGAACACCCCAAAAAAAAGAAAATTTGAAAAAAGTCATCGAACGCCATTCTGTCCAGCCATTGCCGCCTATTGTTCAACTGTACATTCACGCAAATGTGTAAATAAATTGTTTCGCAGAGGGATAGAGGAGGCAAATGAAAAAAAAATAAACAGAAAGAGAGAGAGAAATATATATATATATACGTATACGTATATATTAAAATGTAAACACACACGCACACATGACATACATGTGCACACGTATAAAGAGAGGGGTGAGAAAGAGTATAATGCGACGAGTCAAAACTGCGTGACGAAATATTGTGAGCCACGTGAGCGGACTCCGGCGAGTAAGTAGCGTAAGTAAGTGTAATATCAGACGCACATTGAGGCGGATTTTCGAAAGGGAAAAAAAAATCGCGTCGTTAAAATCATCTTTTTGCCCTAAAGGGTGTAAGATCATTTTTATCAATTTTGCCAAAATAATTTGCTATCAAATGGAATGCCATGAAGGATTAAAACTGAAGGTTTATCAGTCTCTTAATCTTTCTTGGCTGCTTGTGTTGTGTATATAAAATTTGCTGGTAACATTCTGTTGTACATTTTATAGTGGACAAGTTTTTAACGATTAATCCATTCTAATAAATCAAAATACTGTTATAAATTTTATCAAGCAGTTGTAAGTCGTTGTTTGCATATAAGTTACAATAGGCTGTTAAATACGTTGATCGATTATATAAATTCTGACGTTCCGCGGAATTAAGAATGACGATGCATGTGCTCGGACGTGCCACTGTATCACGCAGAACTCAATGTGTGCCTGGCTAAGGATTATCTCTGCGTTTTGTGCGATGTACGAGGGTTGTGCATAATCTTAAGCGTTTCTCGCGAATTCTCCGGTATGCGTCTGGTTATTTGTGCGATAGTCTATATAAATGCCGTTGTCGTGATGCCGTGTACGTGTTGTCATTCTTATCTTGTTAAATACTCGCTGTTCTTATCGACATTATACCGCTGCCATTGGATTTTCATCGTCTCGTTGTTGTTGTTGTTGTCGTTATTGTTAAGGGGGAAACGTATTGTCCGTTCATTCAATTGCACGCACAGACGGCAGCGACGAGATACCACGACTATTTCTTTTTTTTTTTTACTTCGCGGCACTGTACCCTTCCCGTGAAACATGATAAATTTTTAATTATACTCCTGTGTAATTTTATTAAAAAAAATTCTATAGAATGTGTGTTCGGATTTTTGCAAAGCATTTAATTTAATTTGAATGATAGAATACAAAATATCATTCCTAAATATGCTTAAACTGAAAACGATCTATTTTGTTATGAATAACCCACCGATATTCAAATTATTTCCACAGTGTGGCCGATACAAAAGTAAAAGTCGTGGTTCTCGATTCCTGCAACTATACATTTCTCTCATTGTCAGTATGAAAATATTGAGTGATCGATATCAGTTTGTAATTAGCCCAAATGTTATTTCGTTCATTCGGATTTTTAATTCCACTATATTAATAATATGATTGATCGTTTACAGATTTCAACTTGCTTCGCCATGATATTGTATTATATTAATTGATTGATAATTTTTCATCCTGATATATCGCATTCACATTGTTGTATACGTGGATTCAAGTTACTAAATAGTGCGTGTAACGGACAGGGTTACCGGATATCAATTTTCGTAAAATATCAAAGAGCGTTTCGAGTTTCATGCGATCATATCGGTGTGAGATCATTGTGACCTGACAATTGTGAAAAGTGCGTGCACACGAGTTTCTTCCTTCCGCTTGTCGTCGTGATGAATCTTAGGAACTCGCCGTGTCGCGCTTACGTGGTAACGAATACAAAAAGAATACAGATAAAATTATGAACAAAGATTTATTGTATATGAAGCTACTGTGATGTTACTGTTGAATATAAAAAAAATATATATACATACACATATATATATATATATATATATACACATAAAAGATGCTGTATTTAAAGTCGTGTCTAAAGATTGTTTTCTTTTATCTCCTCGCTCACCGAAACAAAGTCTGTCGTGAATCTGTGAAAGTGAAATTGTAATTTATATTCGTACAAGCAAACTATTTTTTAAAGATGACAACGTGACTGATCTATTATGTAATACAGGCAATAAAAATGTATTGTGCTAGATGTTTTCTATATGTATGTTCGTGTAAACCTCGTCAAAGTGCACAATGGAATGTAAGTGCTTGTAGAACTAGTAGAACTTTTCCTCCCTCCGTTTCATTTGGTATACATTATTGGATTTTGCGTAAATCATAAAAATTAATTTTTTTTAAGTAGAATTTCAATATACCACGGACGTTTTCTGATCATGAGGAAATCGAGAATAATTAAGCTACGTGAGATTTGATAATTTTTTTTTTATTTTTTAAAGCATGATTAAGGAATCAAATCTTGTTTTAAAAGTTTGTACCAATATAAAATGTATAAATGCATATTTTTTAATTTTATAAATTTATAAAACAAATTCAGAATTTTGTACCAAAAGTTTTCCTATTAAAAACTTTCATATAAAATAATATTCTAAAATTAAGAAATATTGCATTCAATATGTAATAACAACATTAAAAAAGCGGATTGGCAAATTGAGTTGAAATTTATTTTATATTGGTAACTCTATTGTGGTTTCTCTGTTACAGAACGAAAATCAATATCAATCTACATGGGGAGCATTCATCATCTACAAGCTTATAATACTACACTACTTGTAAAACATAAAAATTCAATTTTTAGCTTCTAATTAAGTTACTGAAAAGTAAATACCGGACGGCGTTCAATAACATTAATTAGAAATTTAGAAAATTATTTACATTAAATTTTTTTTCACGATTTTGGATTATACTTTTAATACTAATTTCACTTGTGATATTATATAATTTCTATATTGGACAGGCTATTTAGCCTGTCCCTGTCCAAAGAAAGTTTTTAAAATAAAGTTGCTTTACGCGATCTCTACATCTTGCATGAATATTCATAAATACGTTAATGCGTTATGTACTTATATAATTTATAATACTCGCAATGGTCTAAAGCATTTCTACTACGTCAAAATAATATATAGTGTGAATGAAAAAGATATGTACATATTTACATACACGCAATACGTATGATGCACGTCTTCATTTGTCTCTGTGCGTGCTAAAAATCGGATTACAAATAGCAATCTGTGTTCTGATCAAATCTACATATATAAAGTTCTGTATAAAATTTTTGTATACAATTGAGCTGTGGGGAAATTGTATGTTATAAAATCACATTTATTTACAATTCTACAGGAGCGGTAGATTATTTGTACAAATTCGTACCACTGTACAGCGGTTTGTGAATCTTTAAAAAAATTCTAATCATCATATTAAAACATTGCATTTTTAAGGTATAAGTTTACAGCAAATATTTTGTCAGGTAAAATTCGCGAGCGCTCGCGCAGTACGATCTTAGTCCTCTATAATCGAGATCTGCGTTTGTCGACAAGTTCTAAAGCATTGCAATGAGCGTAAATACGCCAGATACAGTCTTATTAAAACGCTAGACCATCAAGGTCGCAAATTAATATATATATGTACAACTTTGTACACCCGTTTTAACCATACTCGCTTTCAGAATGCCTGAAAAATAATTTCAAGACAAATCAGCATCGTTTTATTGTCAACTCGAACTATAAGTTCACCATTTGGCTCTAACACTCCAGTCTTTCGGTGTCCAATGCAAACACTTAGGATCTATTCTGATCTGTCTCTTTTCCATTGCAGTTGAGTGTTGTTCGATAATTTCCCTGCGAATAAAGATATGCATCATTATGAAGATCTCACCGAATTCAGATAAATCATAATCTTCTTTCATTTTGACCGTAAATTACCTATTTAGTGTTACAATATATTGTCCCTTGTAGTAGTTAATGAGATTCAGATTTTGCAGAGTCGATATTACGTCCTCTTTCTTGATCGACGTCAATTCGGAGATTTCGCTTATCGTTATCTGCGGCTTCTCGTTTTCTACCACGGGCTTTACGTTCAGCAGAATATCGAGTATCGTGTGAGCCCAGTAACTTCGGTACGAAAGTAAACCCAAATCGGACAGCGGCTTTTCGGGAGAACCAGTCTTTCCTTCAAATTTTGACAGCTCGTATGAAAATTCTATTAGAAGCTTGCCGTAACCTCTTCTCTGGTACGGTGGCAGTGTAAGAATGCATGCTACATTGTGATCTTCCGTCGATTCCTTTTCCTTCGAGAAATAGCCTACTATGTGAAACCCTCTGCTATCAAAGTCTGTCATTACATAGAACAAAAATGGATCTGTGTCATAGTAAAGAGTTTTGTGATCTAAGAATAGCTTTGCCAGTAGGCAAAGATTTTGCGCGTAATTCTTATTCTTGCGGCCGTCAATCTCGAAAAACGATATAGATCCCTTCCTATATATTTCGTTTCCGGGTGGATGACGTAAATTGCACTTGACTAAATGCCTTTCTAAGCACTTTCGACTTTTCCTGTACTTTAGGCAGAACTCACAGATATATATACAAGTTAAGTTCACCATCTCTTGCGGATATGGGCTAAAATACCAAGGCTTTATTCTATGACGGCCTAATTCAATTAGTTCTACGTTTTTCATTCTCGTGACTACATCATCGTGGTGATGCGCCACCAAGGAGCCAGTGGGCCTGGGACCCGGCGTTTGCGGCGGCGGCGGTGGGGCATCTTGAGAGTCCTCATTTTCTAGAAACGTCGCTTTCCTTTTCCTAGACATTTTCTTTTGCAGCGCCGCTTGTAGCACGGCGTTACCGTTGACTGGCTCATTGCTAACGTTACTGGGACTAGGAGGTCTACTAACGGCCTGCTTTTTTGGGGTCGCCGCACCAGTTCCGGGCGTTGTTCCTTCGCGACGAGGATACTGGACCTTTCTAGTGTCCAGGGAATCTTCCATAACCCATTCATCTAATCGTTTGTTGACTGAAATAGCGCAGTTTTGATAACACTTGTCGACACTTATGATTCTCATACTTAAACGCTAAAGCGATTTACTTACAGTCCACATAGTGAACGTAATAGCACTTGACGCCTTGTACTTCCTTAACGCTGATGATTTCAGCTAGTGCTACAGATAAGACAAGAAGATTTTTGTTTAAATTGTGTTGCTGTGACTTTTAATCTACAATATTATTTATTATATATTTAAGAATAATACATTTGCATATATATAAAATATATTAATTGTAACGAAATTGTAAACAAAATTACGTTACATCCAAATGTAATGTATTCTTAAATCTTATATATGGAGCAAGTATCTCAGTCAGAAATGTGATATATACATATGCAATAAAATCGGCCTTAGCAAATATGTTGTTTATCACTATAATTCAATAAAGATCAATGTATATAATTGCAATCAGAATATCTTCATCATAGAGTAGCGTAAAATACAATGTATGCTCCAAAACAATGTAGCTCAATCTCGCCACATGATGATCTCGCAACCATGCTCACTATGGTGGATTTCAGAGAAAAAGCCACGCCTTTTATAACGACATATTCTTTGGGATGAACAGAACAACACGCGCGTACAATTTACTTACGCCAATCGTCCGTGCTGTGCATCTTGACCGGCAAACGACAGCCTTCTACCAGTGAATTCTGAAAATTAGGTTAGATCATCATCGTGTACGTGCATTTGCGAGTCGCGTGCGTCCCCGGGCGACCCGCCAGTGTTCCCGCCCACGGCGTATCGCGCACACTTACCACCGAGTCGCATATTGTCTCGCGTTCGTCGTGCTCCTCGATCATTTCAGTCTAAAATTCGGTTCAACCCTGTCAACAAGCACAATTTTTATTTTAAAGCTTTCACAGTACCACACAGTACTGACGCGAGCGCCGTTCGTGCGGAACTACCTGAGGCGAGGAAGCATCTCGGTCTGCTCGGTCGGTGACGACGGTGACTGCTAATAGCGCGCTCCGCTATTGGGTGCGAACCGTGCGAACGCACCCAAAATGTGAAAAGTCCGCGAAAGTGCAGTTGGGAGCAAACAGGTGTAGCATCGTTGCGGCAGTAAGCAGTAACTTGGGCCCGTATTCCGTTCCTGCCTACCGACAACTGTCGGTTTGATAAGTGTCGTTGCGCAGGTTTTTCATATCGTGTAAAAGCTGCGCAACGACACCGACAATTGTCGGTAAAGCGGATTTTAGCGGAACAGAGTACGGCCCCTCTGAGCGCGCGAAGTTGACCGCGCAATTCACGCGAGTTCTCATCGCGTTTTCTCAATACATCTATTACATCTGTCGCGGAACGTCGACGAGTGTCGGACGGATCCGTAATCTCGCGAGATTGTAAGTACGCATTTTCCGTTCGAGCGTAAATTTCGCATCATCAAATAGAAAGCAAGGCAATTAATAAGTAATTATAAGTAACATTTGCGTTGCACAATTAAAGTAATTTGTAAAGAGAAGAATACTTGTTTTAATGCTTGGCGATCGTAATAAAAGGCGAGCATACAGTATTTGCTACTTGGAGTACGGAAAATGTATAATCGCGTCAAGACGCGTAGTAGTGACGCCGCGTCAATCTTGTCGCGTGAAGTTGACCGCGAGGCGCGCGGGAAACGAAGCGCCTCCGCCATGTTGATTACGTCACGGTCTCTCTTTCGTTTCCGGACGGCGGACAGTCCAGACACAGGATGACGGATCGGCTCCGGGACGAGTGGCGTCGCGACTCGTGTTTAACTGGTAAAAATAAGATATATTAACCTTGCGTTCGTTATTTACTTTACAACTATACTATCTAGCGCGTAGTACACATTTGGCGCGCTCCGGTATTGATAGATTCTTGAAAATACATATTCGCAGTACTTGTTCGGCCGAAGGCGCGTCGTGCGGTCAGTCGCGAAATCGCGGATATCTGCCAATATTGATACGCCTATTCATTAGGAGGCAAATAAAATAATTGTAAGAAAAGGCAAGCATATAGTATTTCTCCGCCATGTTGATTTATACATTCCCCCCCCCTTTCATTTACAGAACGCGGCGGACAGAGTGGACAGACACGAGACGGATCGGCTCTCGGATCGCGACTTATTTAATTGGTGAGTATAACATGTAAATTAACTTTGCTTTAATATCTATTGCAGTACCCATCACGAAAGATATAGATTCGGCGCTCGGATATTGATAACCCGTTCGAACGCGTATTTCGAAAGTCTTGTTCGGCCGAAGATCTATCGCGCGAATCAATTATTTTAGCGACGCCGCGTTTTGCTGATACATTTAGTTGTGTTGATTTTTATTTGTGAAATATCGCTGATATCGAGCGTGCTATAATTTTTTCTCTTATTTCTCCGCTGTCGCAATATGATTAAGTACACGTGTGATTAATTTCGAGAGTATCGTAGAAAGTATAGGAAAGAATGAGGAGGCAGAGCCGCGCGATTAATTGTATTCTAGTGATTGCTTGTAATCGATTAATTGTAATCAATATTTTGTTTGTTTTAGGAAACAGATGTGAATGTTAAGAAGAAATAGCAATGGAGAAAGAAGAGAGAGGAGAAGAGGAGGAGCCGAGGAGGCGGCCAGGTTTAACAGATAAGGTGAGCATTTCATAATCTATTTATTAATTGTTAATAAAGGAAATAATTATTCATTTGCGGAGTATATCGTTTTCAGATCACTGTATGTAATAGTGTATTAAATGTTTAATACATTGTGTAATTAATGAAATATTTTAACAGCCTTTCCGTAATTTGATTGTATATCTCATACGGTCGTATTCCACTTCGTTTGTTATTTTTCGAAGAACTTCCTGAACTGGTGCACTAGTGCAGTAGATTAGAGTGAAACAAAATACACTTGTCTCACTCTAACTTATTGCACCATTTCAGAAAGTTTTTCGAAAAAAAACAAACGGACTTACTTATTCTACTTATTTGTTGTTTAAAATATTTTAGCTTATATTTGAATATTTTTTAAATATATAATAAATTATTTATGACTTGATTAATATAAAATTTATAGGTATAAAATATTACTTAATATATAAAATGTTATTATATAAAATGTTTTAAAATATTTCTAAATAATTTCTCAATAATTAAAATGTATAGTAGTTCAAATTATATTAGGATTAGGATGTCAGGATATTTATCTTAGACATTATTTTTATTTGAATATTTTCGTATGTTACAGATCAATCTTGTATACATATAACTGTTGTGTGATATAAAAGAAAAGGGTTCAGATGGAAGAACCTGAGAGAAGAATGAGGAGGCCTAGGAGAGGTATCGGACGTTGGTAGAGCAACTTTGCGGTAAGCATTACTGCTTACTTGCGTAAAATTAGTCGTTTTGTTTTATTTAAAAATAATAATTAGAGAAAAAGAATTAATCTAAAGTTTTATAAAAATTTATTCTTATGCAGATCCTTTTTGGAAAATTTATAATTTAATAAATATTATAAAAAGTTATTAAGATATTCTATACATGTCATTATCTTTTGAATTATTGATTATTTTGAGCGCCGTTTTTAATTTGATTTTTATGTTTGTATATTACAGAATACTTAATTACAGATACTTGAGTCGTTTTATTTTATCATGATTTTGAAATAATAATTAAAAAAAAATAAGTAATTTGAAATTTTATAAGAATTTATTTTTGTAAAGATATCTTTCTGAAAATGTATAATTATTTAAATAAAAGTGTAATTAAATTATGAATAAGAAGTTTGATGCGTATAAGAATGATTTAATATCAAATCATTTATTTATATGTTACAGAAGATAACGACGCGGAAAGTGTCGCATCGAGAGTGCTGACAATCCGAGAGGACAGCCTGAGAGGAGGAGGAGGCCTGAGAGAGGCATCAGGCACCAGCGGAACAACTTTGCGGTAAATATTATTTATTTGTGTAGGAGCAACTTTTTTCCTGTTTATTCTTGAATCGCTTTATTTCACAATAATTTAGAAATAATAATTAGAAAGAAAGTGGTAATTTGAAATTTTATAAAAGCTCATTATTGTAAAGATCTTTTTAGAAAAATAATTATTTAAATAAATATCTAATTGAATGATAAATAAAAGGTTTGATGTCATAGGAATTATGTTTTAAAACATTGGGTTTTTTTAACACTATTTTAATATGAATTTTATGTTTGTATGTTACAGATTCAACGTAGCTACGTGGCAGATATAATTCCGCTGTTGCGAATCAGGGTCGGTGAGTGATGAATTATAACATATTTATTGAGGTAACGGATGTGTGGCAAATTATTAAATATACTTACCATATATCCAGATAATTGTATACAATTTGATAACAATACGAAGGTCTACATATATGTATAAGAATAAAGCATTCTATACATCCGTTGCCTTAAAAAGAATAAATTAGTTTCTCTAGATATGATTTATTAATAATAAGTAATTCGATATTGCTATTTAAGAGGCATCTGCGGGAAGATAAGATAGATTTCACAACTCGCAAACTTTGAAAGTCACTTCAAGAATAAAATCTTAGAGTATAAAGAAAGTGTCCAATATCAAAATTTCTTAATCCTAAAGTTTGCGCCAGATTACGCGATTCGTAATTCGTGATTCATAATCATATTCGTATAAGATTTATGAATAATATGAATTCACCGAGTTATTCATCGAGTTTGCATTTATTTCCAAGGGACACGTCGCAGTCAAAATAATGTCATTATCGGTATAGCAAGTTGTTCATTACAAGGTTCCGAATGATGATCGTAGGTCTAGATGGCACTTTACGTGATTGCTAGGAATCTGCGGTTCCGCAGGGATGACTGATCCGCACAGTCATTTGGGCTTATTGTAGCGAACCCACGGATCCGAGCTCAATATACTGCGGATATTTACATATATTTATACACCCCTATATACATCCGCATACAAACATTTTTACGAGCAATAGTATAAATACTTGAGAAAGAATAAAAGCATATAATCTGATGAGAAGAATAAAGAAATAGAGAAAGAATAAGAAAAAGGCTATAATATATATGTATAAGAACAGGATAGCCAAAGATGAAGTTTATTTTTTATTAATATTCCTTAATTAAAAAGATAAATTTCTTTCCTTTAACACATATATAGAAAATATTCTATAATAATTAATAATCTTTGTAAGTCGCAATAATCTGGCACGTCGTTTTCATATATATATATATATTTGATTTAATGGTTATTCTATTATAACGGCTATCTTATCACATATTAAAAGTTATTGTACACAAATTCATACAAGATAAAGAAAGAATTATTTAAATAATATTTTAACTTTTATATCTGCATAATCGTTTATTTAATATTGCATATTTATGACATTATTATTTACATAATGCTTGTTATTTTCATATTTTTATAAGATATATATTATATGTATATACATATTTTATAAAACATACTTAAGTATACAAAAAGAGACAAGCCTGTGCTTCATTTGTAATTTATCATTTATTAATTATCCATATAATAATAATTTAATTATATATGTAAATTACACATATATAATTACATTTATGTAATTACATCTAACAATAAGTATTAATCTACATGTGTAATTGAATTATAATAGCTAGATTAATTAAATTATAATAGATAATTATGACAGCTACATATGGGGGTGAGAACATATAATAAATATATAATACATACATATTAGTCTGTGTTAAAACTAAAGCCATAAAATTTTAATAATTGGAATCTTTTAAAGTAATAAAATTTAATATATGATATAGTTTACTGATACTATTATTTAAATCAATTTTAAAAGAATTATCAATGTAAATAATTAAAGTGAGGGAAATGTGTGAAGTTTCGATGTATCTAATTTTGGCAAATGTCACAATGTAGATAGATCTGTAACAAATCAATACATGGAATCGCATAAATATTAAATATATCGTACGATTACTACGGAATAGCAACGCTGAATGAGATAGCATACGCTATGTAATTAAATACAGGGAAGCTAAACTTGGCGTGGTGAACGTTAGGTGGGTGTACCCGAAAATTAAATCACCCGATCTAGATATATATATATATATATATATATATATAAATATATATATATATATATATATAATTTCGCATTGAGATTTCCCCATTTTTATACATGGAATTCATTCTCGAAATATATATGAACACAACGCGACGTGCATCCGGGCAATATATTATCATTGCTTATACGTTAACGTCGCTAATTATTGTTTCTCGTGGTGTGTTACATATACGAGCTGTCCCACTTCAGTGGTCGAAAGTAAAAATAATAGAATTTGTCTGGGTACTTTGAATGCGTTACTTCACTTACAAGCTAACGAACGTATGACTTATACGGATCTTTCGCATTATTTGTAACAATAATATATGGATATTGCAGAATTATTGTACATCATTTTTTAAATTTGAATGGAGATAATTAATTTTTAGAAGAATATATGTTATCGAGATTTGGATTTATTCAAATTAGAAATTAATTTCTTATATCATATTAATATAGTTTGTCAAATTGTTTTTTTCTCTCTCTCTCTCTCTCTCTCTCTCTCTCTTAACGTGATGTACACAGAGAAGCGTACTCTCTCTCTTTTTCTCTCATGATTATTGCATCATGATGTAAATGTAATTATTATAAAGTAGATAATTTGTTGGGCTAAACTTTCGTATAAAATTTTTAAAAATATTAATCCGATATCTGAATTCCAAAGTAGGTATAAGGCATAACTGTTTCGCATGAAATTTTTTCTCTGTCCTATCGACAATCTCTGCAATGCTATCTCAGACACACTCCTCGTATGTACCTGTGCATACGTGCATAAGTGCATGCAGTCACCGGTAAACGGTGTCGAAATATTTTTCAGGCATCCTGTGGTGCACGCTTATCTTCCCGAGAGATAACGCCTCGATACCGAAAATACGAGCCGTTCGATCGACCGTGTCGTATCGAAAGCCCACTGCCGTCTCTCGAACGGGAACCCCACCCGGTATATACATCCCTATGCTTATGTATCGGCCGTATGTATTCACGTATGTACCCGTGAAGTCTGCGGCCTCACACGTATACGCACACGTACTTATACACACATAGACGCATACATCCGCAAATAAACGCGTATACACATGTGTACGCGTGCCGGCACACATAAGTGTGCTCGCATCGGGCATATCTACATAAGGGTTGATAGTGCTCGGGCGAGCGAGTCACCCTTACGTGGCAGGGCGTGGCCAGGGTCCACCAATCAGAGGACGGGGAGAATCTCACCGAAAGACCAAATCGAACGAAGTAAAAATTTCAGCGGTCGCGTCAAACGCCGACGCCAAAGGGGATGAGCGCGGTTGATCCAGGCTTACATTTTCCTTACTTACCCCCCGTAGCAACCTACGCCGCGCCGCGCCTGCACGCCACTCCCGAATCCCGTTCCTCTCGAATCTTTCACGCGTGACTGTAATTTTACTTGCAGGCTCGTTTCACTGCCCAACGTTTTTTTTTATCGTTTTCTTGCGAACTCAAGTTCTCTAGCTACATTTCAATTGTTTTGTCTTTTATTTGCGAACTTTATTAATTAGAAATTAGTTAAAATCTTATTCTATAAGATCGACTTTTATTATCTTCATTCAACGAGAAAATTATTGGCTATAAAGCTGTAAAAAACTTGCACTTATTTAATAGCTGTGCAATTGTGTTGCTTAACAGCAACAGCAAAACTTGTGAAAATAATTCTGCATAATTCTTCATGGCAATTCTGAATTCTCATAAGATAAAATCGATCAAAGTTAATCGATTCTCGCAAGAATGTTACGGAAACTAAACTCTTTCTGTACACTTTCCACTAGTTTCCTATCGAAATTTTGGGTCGCAAAGTCTGAAACTATATATCGGGGTTTGCACGGAAGAGGATGAGGAGAGATACGTATATGGGGAGAGTGTGTGTCGGAAGAGAAGACGAAGTGGTAGGGTCTGCGTTTAATAGCCGTAGTGTTACCTCGGAGGCCCTTCGCCATTAAGAATCCCGCAAGACCGTCCCGGGGAGTGCCTCCTTCCCACCCTCCTTTGGCACCCACCCCTTCGGGCTTCTCCAGGACATATTACACCGCGCCCCGGTAACGTGGATACGATACGTGGCTATACGTGCCCGCCTATATATTGCCAGTGAGGGTATACCACGGTACACTAAAATCATTAGAAGCACGTGCGCCTCGCAGCGCGCAGAATCCCGATCCCTTGCCATTAGAATGCTTAGACGACGACGCTGTCCTATCCGGAGATCAATATCAAAACAACGGCGTGACCGCCCACAATCGTGAGACGACGCAAATCCCGAGGCTTTGTCGTTGTCTCGCGAACGAATTCTGTCAGTACGAGAATACTTTTCTCCATCGTGCGCAGAATTGCTTCGTCGAGCAGCAGGTTCTGATGTAGGTGCGAATAATTGCGGAAATCACGGTCTGCTAAAGCGCCGGGGAATTGAAAGAAGGGGAGAGGGAGATACAAAATAAAATATAATTTATATATCTGTACTTTAGAGGTAAAAAGTCATCGCCAGTTTTTGTCAATGTTCATTATTACTAGTTCTTAAAATACAATGTTTAGGAGAAGTCGTATTGGAAATTTTCATAGAAATAATAAACTTTAAACCCTGTTTTCTCTACATTTATAATAATGAAAAGATTCTTTACTTTTCAGGTACAGCTATATATACATATATATCATCTTCCTATATTAAATTATATTAAACAACTTTTGAAAATAATTAACGTGATTATTAGTAATAATATTTTATCTTGTAGTTATTGACAAAGATATTCTTTACGTGCAAAAGAGAGAATCTCGCGACGGATCGCTCTTCAAGTAACACGGAGTAACGACCTCGTTGCCTATGTCATCATCTTCATGTTTTGACCGCCAAGCCGAAGGAAAAGAACGCCGCTTACACAATCTTGGTGCATCTACTTTTCTAAATTACGTTGCCCTTCTTCACCGTCTCGGTTCGTGCATATAAGAGGTCGCCTCAAAGGAGAAAAAGCGAGTGAAAACGAGCGACGGAGGGTGCTGGGAGATATGGAGGAAAGAGAGAGAAGTGAAAAAAGGTGAGAGAGAAAAAGAGCGTGTGAAGAGAAGATAAAGAGAGATGACGAAAATAAGCGAGCTGCAGAGAGAGACTCTGGTACTCTCTCCGTCGTGCTGCTTAAAATTCATAAGGCGCTCTGTTTACTTACTAAAGATACGCGGCTTGCCCCCGTCGCACCCCAATCCCGTATCCCTCATGGTGGCCCACGCGCCACCCCCGCGCTTTGGCGACGCCACGCGAGCGCCGTGCTTTATCGCGGAAAATAAAATTATTGGTTGCACTTTTCTCTACGCGAACGGTTATGGAGCGGGCAAGTTCGCGCCGTTCCTTTTTGTTGTCACGAGAGAATCTCGAGGCGTGAATTTTTCCGCGACGTTTAAACCAAAGAAGGCTCTCTGAACGCCGCGTTCGTCTTCCCTCACCGGATATATTCGTCAAACTGAAAGGAATCTCGCATGTGTTCGCATTAATATGAATGATAGCGGAACGATTCTAATTCGCTTTTCTTTGTTAATAAAAAGAATCTCGCATGTGTTCGTATTAATATAAATGATAGCGGAACGATTCTAATTCGCTTTTCTTTGTTAATAAAAATAATCTGCCAACCTTTTTTAAAATTTTTCCAAAAAAAACTTCGGAATTGATCAAGATTATGGTCGGGAAATAGCTTGTTATTTATTGATACAATCACAAATATAACTATTGTGTTGTTTGGCGCAAATTCTTACAAAGTTTGAAGTTAACCTTAGCTCGCCACATTCCGGTCCATTGGACCGCTAAACGTTTTTCGGTTTTCTAGTTTTCACATGATAACATAAAATTTTCTAGTTTCCTTATAATAAATTCAATTTAAACTCAAATCATTTTCTTGACCTGATATTATCATAAATCTCTTATTCAGACTCTGTATTTCCAATTCCTACACATTATAAGCGGATATTAATTAGAAAATGACAGTGCGACAAAGTCGAGCGGTCTCACGGATCGGAGTGTGGTGAATTAAGGATTCGAAAAGAAGTGTGGCGCTAGCTAGGGTTGAAAGTCATCGATATGTTTATTTATATATTAATTATAACGTTTTATATAGCCTCGGGTCGCGCGCGTGAGTCAATGAGAAGAAACAATCAAAATGTCAACCCCAGTTTTTTCCATTAGCCGGCATTACCCATTAGTTACTTTTTACCCTCGTTTCGGCCGCGAGAGTTGCGAAGGATCCGAAGGCCTGTTAATTAGCACGAGGCGAGGGCGCGATTATGAACGCCGCTTCGATCGGCGTCAGCGGCGCGCGCCGACAGTAAATCAGCTGCCGCCGCGGGCGACCTTGCGGGCAAAGAAGAGGAAAAGTCGTTCAAGGCTGAGGAGAGAGAGATCGGCACGACTTGAAGGACTCGGAAGGTGGGCGACGGAAACGAGATAGTCGTCTGATTATGTCGGACGAATTTTCTCAACGGTCTTGCTCGCTGTCGACAGTGCCGTTACGCATATACTTCTTCCGGATATCAGCGAGCGTGTGGCTGTGTGTATACACGCGATGTACGCGCGCGCGTAATATGTATGTGTATGTGTGTGTGTGTGTGTGTGAGTGTGGCTTCACTCACACCCACTCCGCCGCGTTATAATCTCGTTGCTCCCGGCGACGTCGAATAAAGTACTTCCCGGTACTGCCGGTAACGCGAGGCACCAACTATTAACTCATTAGTCGAAGTTCTTCGTATTATCGCATTCTCTTTGAGAGACCGCGCCGGTGTTCCCGTACTTACGGCACCGTACGGTCTTACCCGTCGGGTCGGGTGGATTGGATCGGGCGTTTGAGGAAGACGGAAGTGGAAACAGAAAGGGAAAGAGAAAGGTACGTAAAGGGGAGAGAAGGACGGCGTACGTGATGGGTGAAAGGAGGGTGGGTGGTGGTGTGCGTTGCGGATGGTAGAAGCAGTGACGCCGTGCTCACAGAGTTGAGATGGAGAGCTGTGGGTGACGGGGGGAGGGGGAGGGTGGGGTGGCCGGAGGAAGAGACGGGCGATGTGGGTGGTCGGCGGTAGAGCGTATAGGTAGCGGTAAGGGTTGGTGTGGCACGTAAGGATGGTGGCAGCCTCGTGGAAGAGGGCAGGGGGCGCGACGCGGAGGGTGGTGGGCCGGAGAAAGGGTAGTGGGCGAGCGCGCGAGGGTGGTTGCACGCCCGGCATTGTTTCGAACAGGCGTGTACACGTACATACATCTATTTGGCACATAGGTAAAGCATCTTAGAGACGCGTAGAAGGGAACTACGGCAGCGCGGCCGTAGAGCCGGAGGAAGGGTTGAGGCGGTAAGGGGGGTAATGGTGGGCGCGAGGACTAGAAAGGGAGGACGACGTGAGTATAGAGTAGCAGAAGCAGAAGCAGAAGCAGAAGCAGTAGCTGCGGCAACGGCGGTGGCAACAGCCAGCCAGCCAGCCATCTTGCCACAAACTTGACTCGACCAATCAGCGTCGAGGCTGTGGTCACCGTTGTACCTTCGCCCCCTCTTTCCCTCCCACGTCCTGCTGCTTTTCCCTCTTGGCTTGGGATTCCCTCCGTTCCTCTCGCGACGTGGCTCTTCCTCGCCGCTACTCGCTCTCCTCTCGAGGTCTCTTCTTCCTCGGGTAGGTCTGCAACAGCCTCCGTAGCAGCACCTGCCAGCCAACCCTTTAATTCTAATCAATTTACTCTTGCGCGAGATCCCAACCCCTCGTGCAAGCGTATCCTCGTAAGCGCGACCGAACCTCAAGACCTCACCCCCCTAAACCCCCCTACTCGCTACTGATGCCTCTGCCCCGCACCCCCCGCTGCCACCACTCCACTCGAACGATCCTGCTATACATCCGATAACGGAACGCCGTTATTCGACCGTTCGGGACTCTCCCGGTAACCGGTTAAATAATTAGCGTGGGGAGATTAATCGCCGGGAGTTAAGTTAAGGCTGCGCGTTAACGACTCTCTCGTGACCCACACCTGTGCACTAGCGGGACATTCTCGGGGTCGAGTCCAACTTTGGGGGCTTTTAGTTTCTCGTAATTAAAAAACTCGGACGGGATATGCTGTAAATAAATCCAGAATCAATTCGTGTTCGAACTACCTCTGATAAATTGCCTCTCTTGAAAGACATACGCCGCAAAAGACTCTAAGCAAAGTAATGGTCACATGGACAAGTTTCTTAATTGCGTTTATTCGTAATAGTATTCCTAATTTATTCACACACCAAAGCACAGTAATACGTTCAAGATACTTTTCAAGATCTATAATAATATAAAACGCACGAGAAACCGAACAACGACGTACGTTGATATTCATTTTAACGTGATTCATTATAATGTACATGCGGTATCTATTACGCGGAGCTTACGAGCAAAAATAACTGCGAAACTTCGTACTAGGTCGCGAAGGGCTAATGATGAACGTAAGTTAGAGCAGCATATGTGGATGGTATGAATAATTCGATCGATCCGGATCCCAACGCGATGGCTGAAGTTTACGCGTGCTACGTTTGCAGGAGTTCGGCGGTGCTTGCATAATTTAGTTAATGGCTCGTAGACTAATGGTTAAAGTCCATGCTTAAGCGTCGTACCAAGAACCCTTCCCCCCTAAGAATTCGCCTCGGGATTTCATATAGTTGCCTTCTCATGTTCCAATTTACGGCATTTCGTTAAATTACTTTCACTATTCGACGTCAATAGCGCGCGCTAAAATGTGGCATAAATGAATGCTTTTTAAAATATCGCTAAAATGATAATGTCTAAAAGTAATCCTACAATCAGATAAAGAAATCTGCATCTGGGAAGAAATGTATATTAAAGCAAGGACGATTTAAAAAAAAAAAGACATAACTGAGAAAGTAATTTATAAATAAAGATATGTGCACCATCCACATTCGCTAATATAATACGTTAATAGTATGCACATCACGGAAACGGCGATAAATCTGTTTCGCGAGCGAGGCGAGAGCGTCGCGTATACGATGTGTCACCCGGGAGAAAGTGCAAAAATATATCTCCTTTATCGTCGTCGATATATCGGCCGTATTGTACGGTCGCGGCGGCGGTGATAAAGCTGTCTCAAATAAATCGGGAACGTCGGCCTGATTACACATCGTTCCGCGGGACTGGCAGAGAGTAAGCGCGGCTTAACGACAGATCTCCGATCCGATCGCGGGAAGCGGCACAATCGTCCCATCCGATCACTTTCCTTTTTCTTCTTATGCACGCTGACGGCGTATACGCGATGCCTGATCGAGTGGCGGGGATTCCGGGCCGACGGCGAAGGAATAGACGGGAAGCACGATTTATTTATGCCAGTGATTGGGAGAATCGGGGAACCGAGGGCTTCTCCTTCGCATTAATACCGGAGGGCCCTCCGTAGGATGGCTTCCGTTCCTATGACTCTGACACGATCGCGCGCATCGGGTCTCATTTTGTCGCGCGAAGGGAAGCCCGCGTACCTCTCGAAAACCGCGAGGATCGTTTAACTTCACACGTTTCTGAGATTGAGCTACAAACGGAAACATAAACATCATTTTTTTATACGATATTTTGCGCGGAGTAAAGAATATTATGTACAGCGATTGTTATATGTCGTTTACATAAATAACACGAGAAATACAAGAGTCCGCGTTAACGTTTGAGTTCACGTTTTGCAATCCTGTTTGGTAACCTGAATATCTTGAACAGAAGAACCTGTCGGCATTTCTCAAACTCGTTATAATAAGCGACGCGTGCACGTGAAACAAGTTTATTACCCTTTAAGAGTTTCTAAGCAGTCTCGACACCCCGAGGAGGGGTTGCTCGCGAGGTCTTAAGTTCTTGACACTTTAACCTGTCGAGAAAAAGTACCTTAATTTTCCTCCGGAATTTGCCGAAGCTGAAATTTGCCATTCGCGCGCCAGATTACACACTTAAGGATGGGATGGTGTGGCGAACAATTCTTTTGCAAGTCGTATATCATTCACCAAAAATATTTAATTGAAGAAATTTAGGTACTTAATATTTAGTAGTAATAATTTGCTAAAGATTACCGTAAATAGATAATTGTGAATATTTAATAGCGCGTATTTTTTTTTGAAAGACTATTAATAAGGAATTAATTACCCTCGTAATGGTATAATGGTCTTCAGGATCATGCCTAACGAAAACTGTCGGTGAAAATTGCATTAAACGTGCGCGATTAATAACGAATGAGCAATCGACCGCAAACGAGAATACTTAATTGGCGCTCGTGATAATTATATCGCAGACACGCTGAGTGCCTAACATTAACGGTCTTCGAAATCGGCCGTCTGCCATCCGAAATAACTCCAAGTTCAACAATGTGTTCCACACTCATGTTCGTACTTGTGCGCCGATCGTCGTGTCGCATAATTGGTCTCATCTCTCGTTGGATAGCAAACTGAAACAAAAACGAAAAAGGGAGTAAGAGAAGATGAGAACGCGCGAGTTAATAAAGCCGCGAGCGAGTGTGCTCTTAATTCGCGCAAAACTACTTAATAAAGCAAATGAATGTGTGGTTCTTTTGACTGTTTGACGGGCGAAATATGGACGGGGGGAGAAGTCGCGATTAATCCGCGAAGAGCAAACTGGGGTGGCAACGGTGTGTGGTGTGGAGAACAGTAGGAGGAAAAAGAGTAAAAACATAGACACAGGAGCGCGCGAGGAGTAGTCGATCTTTTTCTCGGTGGGGGGGGGGGGAGGGTAGATCTCACCGACATGCTGCGCGACACAACGATGACGACGTCGACGATGACGCCAACGACGACGACGACGACGACGACGACGACGACGACGGGTCGAGTGGTTTTCAAGCTAATAAAAAAATTACCCCGCCGCATGAAACCCGACGACGTATAAAACGTCGCTGAGTACGACTCACCCTCCCGTCGCAGCCGTTGTCGCTGTTGCTGCTGCTGCTGCTGCTGCTGCTGCTGTTGCTGCTCCGGCTCGCCCACCCCCGCGCAAAAAAGGGGAGAAATGCATGGAGTCGACACCCTTTCGGTCTGCTTTTATTTATTTAGGCGAAGAGTTAGACTGCATTCATTTATTTATTAGACTGCTATCCCGTCTCTTAAGACGTTGAAATATTTTCTCAGGTGGCACGAACAACCAAATTGTGAATAAATAAATTTTTACTTATTGATAGTAATGAATTGCTTAAAAAATATTTAAAATTATGCGTAAAATAAATGAAATATCATGGATACAGTATTTTTAATAACATGTGTAAAGAATAATTAATTATTAAAAGCAATTGTAGAGAATTAAAATTCCAAATAAACATGAGAATTATATCGATTTTCTAAATTCTTATAACACTAATGAATGTAAGTAATGAATTGTATGTGTATTTCTGATAATACTTGAAAATTGGATAATGATATTACTTCGAAAACGTGTTCGTCTGATATAACTTGTCAACGAAAATTGAATAATGATATTACTCCAAAAATGTGTTCATGATTTATTACAACAGAAAGAAATGTGCCAAAAATCGAATGTATTCTTGAGATGTTAATCAGCAAATTTTTCGAAGTAAACGCGAACAACTGACATTTGTAAGTAAGAAAGGTCAATATTATATCTTTTTCCTCTTCTGGCCGTTAAATTGGCAATAGTGCCAAGTGTAGTAAAGCGACTAACATTTTACGTTGTATAGACAATGTCGAAATTTTTATAAGTCTGCAGTAAACAGTTGCAGTCTGTTACACAATATCATTGTGAGTCTTTCTTATCTTAATTGGCCTAGCTTCGTTTGTCATGTGCTTAATTTAATTCTTGATACTTATATATTTTAGCTTTTTTTCCAAGTACAACCTGGTTGCTAATTAAAAGCAGTTCACGTATCGTTGCAGGCCATGCTCACGAAAGAAAACCAGACAAGATTTTTTTTAAGTTGCGCCTGTTCTCCTTACAACAGTCTTTGCATCCCTTTTCTCATTTTCCTTCATCATTTCTCTCTCTTTTTTATTTTTCTTCGTTTTTCTTTCTTTGCATTAATCTCTCTCTATTTTTCCTCCCCTTATATTTCCGCACTCTACTTTTCTTCCTCACTCCATCCGTTCAAGTATTCCTGCTCGCTTTTTCCAGCTTCCTGGCACGGCGCTGGCAGGTCGGCTTAATTATCGTTCGAGTGTTCTTTAAAGAGTAAATTACACGCTCGATATTTACCGCGAGCTTTTCACTTTCGTCGTGTCTTTCGTCGCGTCGTTTTCTTTTTCCCGTTTCGCTTCGCGGCTGCGCTTCTTGATGTATTCAAGGAATAAAAGAGACAGTGAATGGAAGAAGCGAGTTGTTCACTAACGTCATTTCTTTTATACCTTGCAGAGTTTTTTGTATGTCTGTAACTTTTTATCATGTTTGCGTTGCGTAACGATTTTAGCATTCTTCTCTCGGTTCTTGGTCCTGTTTTCATGCGTGTATTCTCCTTACATTGAAAAAAGAAACATGATCAATTTAAAAAAATATAATCGAGTTTCTTATTTCTCGTAATAGATGTTTCAAATTTCTTGCTCTAAATTGTAATATTAAATTCTGAAACTTATCTTTTCAGGTCACTAACAATTTTCGAGTTAAATATTTAGCAAATTAAGTTTTTGAACTGTTAATAAATGACAAAATTTTTTACTTAAAATTAAATAACTTTATCTCTTTAATAGTATTTTAATATATACAATCTTCTATATCTGATCTAGCTAATCTGTCATGTTATTCAGTTATTAGAAAAAGTAAATGTTTTCTTACATATTTACATATATTACATGTAGATATTTATACAGATATTCTCCATATATTTATATTTTACATGCAACTTGCATTTCTGCAATTCTTATACATTTCGTGTGAGTTGAAGACAGGAAAAGTCGGGAATAAAAGAGAGATCTATTCGAACTGTGCCTAGACGACTAAGAATAGCGATTTGTATCGGAAAAAGAATTTTCCTAGTGAGACTAGCAAGTTAAGAAAGCCAGTTCTCCAAGGAAGATCCTTTTATCATTTTTCCTGTAACAGTTATACTGTTAAGTAAGACAATAAGGAAGAAGAGAAGAAAGTATTTTATTTTTGCAAAAATAATCCAATATTTTTACACTCACGATAAATTGTTATGCTTATAATTTGTACATTTTTATGCGAGCACCGAAAATTTTATTACTACTTCACGAAGCACAAACAATTAATTTTTTTAATTTGCTGAAATTAATTGTAATTTAATTTGAATAGAAGGCCAGTCAAAACAAGGAAATTTCCAAAAATTAATTAGTGGAAAAAAAATAACTTTTAGCATTTTTTACTTAATTATAGGTATCCGTTTTATCCCTTCCGCGAACATTACAGAAAAAGGTGCGCAAGGAGGCGCGAGCGCAAAACGTGGCTAAGCAAAAAAAATCGACGTTCATTACCGCTCGTTTTGAGCCACGAGGCGGGAAAATGCGGGCGTCTCAGGGTACTTAAACATCGCGTTTTCTATGCTCGAAACGCGAGGCAAGTTGCACTTTCATCTTGAGCTCAATTCAAAGTAGAAAGGAACCGACTCGTGATGTTCATTCTTTACGCAGAATTACGGAAAAATTTATGTCACGTGTTTACTCAGCAAAGTACGTTTTATCTCCTTCTGTATTTCATTATAAGATAGAATAAATATCTATTATATATCTATAATATGTACTTATTAAGCATTGAAACATATCTCTCCGCCGCTATTAATAATAAACAATAGATACATAACGATAAGAGTGCATAAAAGTTTAATGTTAGCTTTATAAAAAATAATTTTATTATTTATGACAATACTGAAGTCGTTTCAACAGCTAAAACACATTTTTAATACATTTTATTGTTAAAAATAATCATTTATATTAAAATAGTGACAATGATCTCCTTTTAAATAATCATATCATATTAGAAATTGATTAATTACATGAAATGACATGAAACAATCTCTAAAACATTGAAAATTCACGTGTGCATTAAAAGACATTTTATATCTTCGATACTCGCAATCAATAGTCGAAATCCTAGCCTCGTCGATATTTGGCAGTATGTTTCTAATGTGCTTTATTTCGAATATCTCTTCACCTAAAAAATAAAGCAGTTACTATGTAAGGATCAGGCGAATTTCCAATTCCCTCCCCCTTAACAGCGACGGGATCCCTTGGTTCTTCGTATTTTCTTCCTCCCCCATTCGATTTTCTACCATTTCCCGATCGTCCGTTTCCCCCTCATCTCGTCCATTTCCATCAGTCTCCAGTGACGTTTATACTTTAGAGAACGGACCCGGGGGCTGTACGGGGCCGAGTTAAGGGGGTGGTCGTGATCGAGTGGGTGCCAGAGACGGGAGTGAGAAAAGATGCGGGAGAAATAGGGAGGAAGAGGAGAAGGAGGAGGAGAAGGTGGCAAGGAAAACGGAGTAGAGGAAGGAGAAGTAAAAAGGGGGAGTACGAGAAAAGGGGGTGGTAACGGCCACCACGGTCGGAAGCGAAGCAACCCTCGAGAAGGGTCTTCCTCTGATATATTGCCTCACCCGCAACCCTCACGCGCCCTAAACCATCCCTTATAGCCGCCATCTTGAAGGACTCCCCTTACCTGCTCTATTTCTCTCTCTGTCCCTTTCTCACCCTTTCTATCGCACTCACCCCCTCGGTTTTACTCCTTCTCATCCCCGGACTGCGGCCTGCACTCACCCGCCCACCTACGATCGAAAATCCCGTTAGACTTATACGGGCTTAGCCCGTCCATTTTGACGACGGGCTGCGTGCCACCCTTCACCAGCCACCCTCCGGTTCTTACGGAATTCCGTAGGGCTTTTTTTCTCTCGCTGCGCTGTCGAAGCATCCGTTGCTGTTTTCCAAATACGCCAAATATTTCTTGGAGTTACATTTCACGTTCGTGATTGTGTAAAGTTTTCTTTCAATAAGGATGCAACTTTCAATAAGGTTGCTTTGTCAATTAAAAATTGTAATTAGTAGATAGTTATCGTATTAACTGATGATACTTTTACCAGTGCATTTAACTGATGTGTAAGCGATTAGAAAAAGAATTGACTTTACAAGAGAATTAATCGATTTTTGATATATATTATAAATTTCGTAATTATTAATTTGTAGGAATGCTAATTTGTTACAAAGACCTGTAATAGACATAAAAATTCATAATAAACATATTATTATAATAGTGTTGATAACATACGAAAATATGCTAGAAACAATATATGCCAGAAATTGAAAAGCAATTTCTGTGCTACGTATTCTATATTTCTATCGCATTCTCATTATCCAAGATTACCAACTCTAATCTTACATTGCTATAATTTTAGTGAACAGATGATTTAAAAAATTTAAAAGTTAAGAAGTTAAATAAAATTTCTCGCGCTATTTTACTTTACCCCGTTTAATGTTACACGTTCTATTTTGCAACGCCGCTCGACTTTTAGTGCCGATTTTTAGTCCCACGCCAAAGATACGACCATTATTCACGAGTAGTCTGAATATGTTGCACAGTCAATGTACAAGAGCTCCATTTTGATTGCGCCGGGGGCCACCCCGTATCACCCCTACACTCATCGCCGCGAGAATTCATGAGATCTCGCGCGCGCAGAATGGGTGGGTGTTTCCGGTTTATTCCCGGAATTCCGCTGTGAAGGGTGATCGCGCCA